>NW_027458125.1:0-141603 GCF_050624435.1 Tenrec ecaudatus | reverse complement strand
GCCTTAATCTAGGGCTCCCCTAGCCTTAGGCTAGGGCACTCCAAGGCTTAGGCTAGCGCTCCCCTAGTGTTAGGTAAGGGCACCCCTAGGCTTAGGCTAGGGCTCCCCGAGCCTTAGGCTAGGGCTCCCCGAACCTTAGGCTATGGCTCCCCTAGCCTTAGGCTAGTGTTCCCCTAACCTTAGGCTAGGGCATCCCTAGGCTTAGGCTATGGCTAGGCCTCCCCTAACCTTAGGCTAGTGCTCCCCTAGCCTTAGGCTAGGCAACCCTAGGCTTAGGCTAAGGCTAGGGCTCACCTAGCCTTAGGCTAGGGCTCCCCTAGCCTTGGGATAGGGCACCCCTAGCTTTAGGCTAGGGCAACCCTAGGCTTAGGCTAAGGGTAGGGCTCCCCTAGCCTTAGGCTAGGGCTCCCCTAGGCTTAGGCTAAGGCTAGGGCTCCCTGAGACTTAGGCTAGGGCTCCCCTAGCCTTAGGCTAGGGCACCCCTAGGCTTAGGCTAAGGTTAGGGCTCCCCTAACCTTAGGCTAGGGCACCCCTAGGCTTAGGCTAAGGCTAAGGCTCCCCTAGCCTTAGGTTAGGGCTCCCCTAGCCTTAGGCTAGGGCTACCCTAGCCTTGGGCTAGCGCTCCCCTAGCCTTAGGCTAGGGCACCCCTAGACTTAGGCTAAGGCTAGGGCTCCCCTAGCCTTAGGCTAGGGCTCCCCTAGGCTTAGGCTAAGGCTAGGGCGTCAGTGCCTTAGGCTCTGGCTCCCCTAGCCTTACGTTAGGGCACCCGTAGGCTTAGGCCAAGGCTAGGGATCCTCTAGCCTTATGCTAGGGCACCTTTAAGCTTAGGCTAAGTCTAGGGCTCCCCTAGCCTTAGGCAAGGGCACCCCTAGGCTTAGGCTAAGGCTAGGGCTCCCCTAGTCTTAGGCTAGGGCTCCGCTAGCCTTAGGTTAGGGCTCCCCTAGGCTTAGGGTAAGGCTAGGGATCCCTAGCCTTAGGTTAGGGCTCCCCTAGCCTTAGGTTAGGGCACCCCTAGGCTTAGGCTAAGGCTAGGGCTCCCCTAGCCTTAGGGTAGGGCTCCCCTAGCCTTAGGTTAGGGCACCCCTAGGCTTAGGCTAACGCTAGCGCTCCCCTAGCCTTAGGCTAGGGCACTTTTAGGCTTAGGCTAAGGCTAGGGCACCCGTAGACTTAGGCTAAGTCTAGGACTCCCCTAGCCTTAGGCTAGGGCACCCCTAGCCTTATGCTAGGGCTCCCCTAACCTTAGGCTAGGGCACACCTAGCCTTAGGCTAGGGCTCCCCTAGCCTTAGGCTAGGGCTCCCATAGCCTTAGGCTAGGGCTGCCCTAGCCTTAGGCTAGCGCACCCCTAGGCTTAGGATAAGGCTAGGGCACACCAAGGTTTAGGCTAAGGCTAGGGCTCCCCTAGCCTTAGGCTAGTGCTCCCCTAGCCTTAGGCTAGGGCACCCCTAGCCTTAATCTAGGGCTCCCATAGCCTTAGGCTAGGGCACTCCAAGGCTTAGGCTAGCGCTCCCCTAGTGTTAGGTAAGGGCACATCTAGGCTTAGGCTAGGGCTCCCCGAGCCTTAGGCTAGGGCTCCCCGAACCTTAGGCTATGACTCCCCTAGCCTTAGGCTAGTGTTCCCCTAACCTTAGGCTAGGGCACCCCTAGGCTTAGCCTATGGCTAGGCCTCCCCTAGCCTTAGGCTAGTGCTCCCCTAGCCTTAGGCTAAGCACCGCTAAGCTTAGGCTATGGCTAGGTGTCCCCTAGCCTTAGGCTAGGGCTCCCCTAGCCTTGGGCTAGGGCTCCCCTAGCCTTAGGCTAGGGCACCCCTGGGTTTAGGCTAAGGCTAGGTCTCCCCTAGCCTTAGGATAGGGCTATCTAGCCTTAGGCTAGTGCTCCCCTAGCCTTAGGCTAGGGCACCCCTAGGCTTAGGCTAAGGCTAGGGCTCCTCTAGCCTTAGGCTAGGGCACCCCTAGGCTTAGGCAAAGGCTAGGGCTCCCCTGGCCTTAGGCTAAGGCTCCCCTAGCCTTAGGCTAGGGCTCCCCTAGCCTTAGGCTAGGGCACCCCTAGGCTTAGGCTAAGGCTAGGGCTCCCCTAGCTTTAGGCTAGGGCTCCCCTAGCCTTAGGCTAGGGATTTTCTAGCCTTAGGTTAGGGCACCCCTAGGCTTAGGCTAAGGCTAGGGCTCCCCTAGCCTTAGGCTAAGGCTCCTCTAGCCTTAGGCTAGGGCTCCCCTAGCCTTAGGCTAGGGCACCCCTAGGCTTAGGCTAAGGCTAGGGCACCCCTAACCTTCGGTTAGGGCTCCCCTATCCTTAGGCTATGGCACCCCTAGGCTTAGGTTAAGGCTAGGGCTCCCCTAGCCTTAGGCTAGGGATCCCCTAGGATAGGCTAAGGCTAGGGCTCCCTGAGACTTAGGCTAGGGCTCCCCTAGCCTTAGGCTAGGGCACCCCTAGGCTTAGGCTAAGGCTAGGGCTCCCCTAGCCTTAGGCTATTGCTCCCCTAGCCTTAGGCTAGGGCAACCCTAGGCTTAGGCTAGGGCACCCCTAGGCTTAGGCTAAGGTTAGGGTTCCCCTAGCCTTAGGCTATGGATCCGCTAGCCTTTGGCTAGAGCTACCCAAGCCTTGGGCTAGGGCTCCCCTAGCCTTAGGCTAGGGCACACCTAGGCTTAGGCTAAGGCTAGGGCTCCCCTAGCCTTAGGCTAGGGCTCCCCTAGCCTTAGGCTAGGGCTCCCCTAGCCTTAGGCTAGGGCACCCCTAGGCTTAGGTTAAGGCAAGGGCTTCCCTAGTCTTAGGCTAATGTTCCCCTAACCTTAGGCTAGGGCTCCCCTAGCCTTAGGTTAGGGCACCCCAAGTCTTAGGCTAAGGCTAGGGCTCCCCTAGCCTTACGTTAGGGCACCCCTAGGCTTAGGCCAAAGCTAGGGATCCCCTAGGCTTAGGCTAGGGCACCTTTAGGCTTAGGCTAAGGCTAGGGCTCACCTAGCCTTTGGCTAGGGCTCCCCTAGCCTTAGACTAGGGCTCCCCTAGGCTTAGGCTAAGGCTAGGGTTCCCCTAGCCTTAGGCTAGTGCTCCCCTAGCCTTAGGCTAAGACACCCCTAGCCTTAAGCTAGGGCTCCTCTAGCCTTAGGCTAGGGCACTCCTAGGCTTAGGCTAGTGCTCCCCTAATGTTAGGTAAGGGCACCCCTAAGCTTAGGCTAGGGCTGCCCGAGCCTTAGGCTAGGGCTCCCCGAACCTTAGGCTATGGCTCCCCTAGCCTTAGGCTAGTGTTCCACTAACCTTAGGCTAGCGCACCCCTAGGCTTAGGATAAGGCTAGGGCTCCCCTAGCCTTAGGCTAGGGCACACCAAGGTTTAGGCTAAGGCTAGGGCTCCCCTAGCCTTAGGCTAGGGCTCACCTAGCCTTAGGCTAGGGCACCCCTAGCCTTAATCTAGGGCTCCCCTAGCCTTAGGCTAGGGCACTCCAAGGCTTAGGCTAGCGCTCCCCTAGTGTTAGGTAAGGGCACCCCTAGGCTTAGGCTAGGGCTCCCCCAGCCTTAGGCTAGGGCTCCCCGAACCTTAGGCTATGGCTCCCCTAGCCTTAGGCTAGTGTTCCCCTAATCTTAGGCTAGGGCACCCCTAGACTTAGGCTATGGCTAGGCCTCCCCTAGCCTTAGGCTAGTGCTCCCCTAGCCTTAGGCTAGGCACCCCTAGGCTTAGGCTAAGGCTAGGGCTCACCTAGCCTTAGGCTAGGGCTCCCCTAGCCTTTGGCTAGGGCTCCCCTAGCTTTAGGCTAGGGCACCCCTAGGCTTAGGCTAAGGCTAGGGCTCCCCTAGCCTTAGGCTAGGGCTCCCCTAGTCTTAGGCTAGGGCTCCCCTAGCCTTAGGCTAGCGCACCCCTAGGCTTAGGATAACGCTAGGGCTCCCCTAGCCTTAGGCTAGGGCACACCAAGGTTTAGGCTAAGGCTAGAGCTCCCATAGCCTTAGGCTAGGGCACCCATAGCCTTAATCTAGGGCTCCCCTAGCCTTAATCTAGGGCTCCCCTAGCCTTAGACTAGGGCACTCCAAGGCTTAGGCTAGCGCTCCCCTAGTGTTAGGTAAGGGCACCCCTAGGCTTAGGCTAGGGCTCCCCGAGCCTTAGGCTAGGGCTCCCCGAACCTTAGGCTATGGCTCCCCTAGCCTTAGGCTAGTGTTCCCCTAACCTTAGGCTAGGGCACCCCTAGGCTTAGGCTATGGCTAGGCCTCCCCTAGCCTTAGGCTAGTGCTCCCCTAGCCTTAGGCCAGGCACCCCTAGGCTTAGGCTAAGGCTAGGGCTCACCTAGCCTTAGGCTAGGGCTCCCCTAGCCTTGGGCTAGGGCACCCCTAGCTTTAGGCTAGGGCACCCCTAGGCTTAGGCTAAGACTAGGGCTCCCCTAGCCTTAGGCTAGGGCTCCCCTAGCCTTAGGCTAGGGCTTTTCTAGAATTAGGTTAGGGCATCCCTAGGTTTAGGCTACAGCTAGCGATCCCCAAGCCTTAGGCTAGGGCACCCCTAGGCTTAGGCTAAGGCTAGGACACCCCTAGACTTAGGTTAGGGCTCCCCTAGCCTTAGGCTATGGAACCCCAAGGCTTAGCCTAAGGCTAGGGCTCCCCTACCCTTAGGCTAGGGCTCCCCTAGGCTTAGGCTAAGGCTAGGGCTCCCTGAGACTTAGGCTAGGGCTCCCCTAGCCTTAGGCTAGGGCACCCCTAGGCTTAGGCAAAGGCTAGGGCTCCCCTAACCTTAGGCTAGGGCACCCCTAGGCTTAGGCTAAGGCTAAGGCTCCCCTAGCCTTAGGTTAGGGCTCCCTTAGCCTTAGGCTAGGGCTACCCTAGCCTTGGGATAGCGCTCCCCCAGCCTTAGGCTAGGGCACCCCTAGGCTTAGGCTAAGGCTAGGGCTCCCCTAGCCTTAGGCTAGGGCTCCCCAAGGCTTAGGCTAAGTCTAGGGCCTCAGAGCCTTAGGCTCTGGCTCCCCTAGCCTTACGTTAGGGCACCCGTAGGCTTTGGCCAAGGCTAGGGATCCTCTAGCCTTATGCTAGGGCACCTTTAAGCTTAGGCTAAGTCTAGGGCTCCCCTAGCCTTAGGCAAGGGCACCCCTAGGCTTAGGCTAAGGCTAGGGCTCCCCTAGTCTTAGGCTAGGGATCCGCTAGCCTTAGGTTAGGGCTCCCCAAGGCTTAGGGTAATGGTAGGGATCCCTAGCCTTAGGTTAGGGCTCCCCTAGCCTTAGGTTAGGGCACCCCTAGGCTAAGGCTAAGGCTAGGGCTCCCCTAGCCTTAGGGTAGGGCTCCCCTAGCCTTAGGTTAGGGCACCCCTAGGCTTAGGCTAAGGCTAGGGCTCCCCTAGCCTTAGGCTAGGGCACCCCTAGCCTTAGGCTAGGGCACCCGTAGGCTTAGGCTCAGTCTAGGACTCCCCTAGCCTTAGGCTAGGGCACCCCTAGCCTTATGCTAGGCCTCCCCTAACCTTAGGCTAGGGCACACCTAGCCTTAGGCTAGGGCTCCCCTAGCCTTAGGCTAGGGCTCCCCTAGCCTTAGGCTAGGGCTCCCCTAGCCTTAGGCTAGCGCACCCCTAGGCTTAGGATAAGGCTAGGGCACACCAAGGTTTAGGCTAAGGCTAGGGCTCCCCTAGCCTTAGGCTAGTGCTCCCCTAGCCTTAGGCTAGGGCACCCCTAGCCTTAATCTAGGGCTCCCCTAGCCTTAGGCTAGGGCACTCCAAGGCTTAGGCTAGCGCTCCCCTAGTGTTAGGTAAGGGCACATCTAGGCTTAGGCTAGGGCTCCCCGAGCCTTAGGCTAGGGCTCCCCGAACCTTAGGCTATGACTCCCCTAGCCTTAGGCTAGTGTTCCCCTAACCTTAGGCTAGGGCACCCCTAGGCTTAGGCTAAGGCTAGGGCTCCCCTAGCTTTAGGCTACGGCTCCCCTAGCCTTAGGCTAGGGATTTTCTAGCCTTAGGTTAGGGCACCCCTAGGCTTAGGCTAAGGCTAGGGCTCCCCTAGCCTTAGGCTAAGGCTCCTCTAGCCTTAGGCTAGGGCTCCCCTAGCCTTAGGCTAGGGCACCCCTAGGCTTAGGCTAAGGCTAGGGCACCCCTAACCTTCGGTTAGGGCTACCCTATCCTTAGGCTATGGCACCCCTAGGCTTAGGTTAAGGCTAGGGCTCCCCTTGCCTTAGGCTAGGGATCCCCTAGGATATGCTAAGGCTAGGGCTCCTTGAGACTTAGGCTAGGGCTCCCCTAGCCTTAGGCTAGGGCACCCCTAGGCTTAGGCTAAGGTTAGGGCTCCCCTAGCCTTAGGCTAGTGCGCCCCTAGCCTTAGGCTAGGGCAACCCTAGGCTTAGGCTAGGGCACCCCTAGGCTTAGGCTAAGGTTAGGGTTCCCCTAGCCTTAGGCTATGGATCCCCTAGCCTTAGGCTAGAGCTACCCAAGCCTTGGGCTAGGGCTCCCCTAGCCTTAGGCTAGGGCACCCCTAGGCTTAGGCTAAGGCTAGGGCTCCCCTAGCCTTAGGCTAGGGCTCCCCTAGCCTTAGGCTAGGGCTCCCCTAGCCTTATGCTAGGGCACCCCTAGGCTTAGGTTGAGGCAAGGGCTTCCCTAGTCTTAGGCTAATGTTCCCCTAATCTTAGGCTAGGACTCCCCTAGCCTTAGGTTAGGGCACCCCAAGTCTTAGGCTAAGGCTAGGGCTCCCCTAGCCTTACGTTAGGGCACCCCTAGGCTTAGGCCAAAGCTAGGGATCCCCTAGGCTTAGGCTAGGGCACCTTTAGGCTTAGGCTAAGGCTAGGGCTCACCTAGCCTTTGGCTAGGGCTCCCCTAGCCTTAGATTAGTGCTCCCCTAGCCTTAGGCTAAGACACCCCTAGCCTTAAGCTCGGGCTCCTCTAGCCTTAGGCTATGGCACTCCTAGGCTTAGGCTAGTGCTCCCCTAGTGTTAGGTAAGGGCACCCCTAAGCTTAGGCTAGGGCTCCCCGAGCCTTAGGCTAGGGCTCCCCGAACCTTAGGCTATGGCTCCCCTAGCCTTAGGCTAGTGTTCCACTAACCTTAGGCTAGCGCACCCCTAGGCTTAGGATAAGGCTAGGGCTCCCCTAGCCTTAGGCTACGGCACACCAAGGTTTAGGCTAAGGCTAGGGCTCCCCTAGCCTTAGGCTACGGCTCCCCTAGCCTTAGGCTAGGGCACCCCTAGCCTTAATCTAGGGCTCCCCTAGCCTTAGGCTAGGGCACTCCAAGGCTTAGGCTAGCGCTCCCCTTGTTAGGTAAGGGCACTACTAGGCTTAGGCTATGGCTAGGCCTCCCCTAGCCTTAGGCTAGTGCTCCCCTAGCCTTAGGCTAGGCACCGCTAGGCTTAGGCTATGGCTAGGGCTCCCCTAGCCTTAGGCTAGGGCTCTCCTAGCCTTGGGCTAGGGCTCCCCTAGCCTTAGGCTAGGGCACCCCTGGGTTTAGGCTAAGGCTAGGTCTCCCCTAGCCTTAGGATAGGGCTACCCTAGCCTTAGGCTAGTGCTCCCCTAGCCTTAGGCTAGGGCACCCCTAGGCTTAGGCTAAGGCTAGGGATCCTCTAGCCTTAGGCTAGGGCACCCCTAGGCTTAGGCTAAGGCTATGGCACCCCTAACCTTAGGTTAGGGCTCCCCTATCCTTAGGCTATGGCACCCCTAGGCTTAGGTTAAGGCTAGGGCTCCCCTAGCCTTAGGGTAGGGCTCCCCTAGGATAGGCTAAGGCTAGGGCTCCCTGAGACTTAGGCTAGGGCTCCCCTAGCCTTAGGCTAGGGCACCCCTAGGCTTAGGCTAAGGCTAGGGCTCCCCTAGCCTTAGGCTAGTGCTCCCCTAGCCTTAGGCTAGGGCAACCCTAGGCTTAGTCTAGGGCACCCCTAGGCTTAGGCTAAGGTTAGGGTTCCCCTAGCCTTAGGCTATGGATCCTCTAGCCTTAGGCTAGAGCTACCCAAGCCTTGGGCTAGGGCTCCCCTAGCCTTAGGCTAGGGCTCCCCTAGCCTTAGACTAGGGCTCCCCTAGCCTTATGCTAGGGCACCCCTAGGCTTAGGTTAAGGCAAGGGCTTCCCTAGTCTTAGGCTAATGTTCCCCTAACCTTAGGCTAGGGCTCCCCTAGCCTTAGGTTAGGGCACCCCAAGTCTTAGGCTAAGGCTAGGGCTCCACTAGCCTTACGTTAGGGCACCCCTAGGCTTAGGCCAAAGCTAGGGATCCCCTAGGCTTAGGCTAGGGCACCTTTAGGCTTAGGCTAAGGCTAGGGCTCCCCTAGCCTTTGGCTAGGGCTCCCCTAGCCTTAGGCTAAGACACCCCTAGCCTTAAGCTAGGGCTCCTCTAGCCTTAGGCTAGGGCACTCCTAGGCTTAGGCTAGTGCTCCCCTAGTGTTAGGTAAGGGCACCCCTAAGCTTAGGCTAGGGCTCCCCGAGCCTTAAGCTAGGGCTCCCCGAACCTTAGGCTATGGCTCCCCTAGCCTTAGGCTAGTGTTCCACTAACCTTAGGCTAGGGCACCCCTAGGCTTAGGCTAAGGCTAGGGCTCCCCGAGCTTTAGGCTAGGGCTCCCATAGCCTTAGGCTATGGCACCGATAGGCTTAGGCTAAGGCTAGGGCTCCCTGAGCCTTACTAGGGCTCCCCGAACCTTAGGGTATGGCTCCCCTAGTCTTAGGTTAGTGTACCCCTAACCTTAGGCTAGGGCACCCCTAGGCTTAGGCTAAGGCTAGGGGTCCCCTAACCTTAGGCTAGGGCTTTTCTAGACTTAGGTTAGGGCACCCAGAGGCTTACGCTAAAGCTAGCGCTCCCCAAGCCTTAGGCTAGGGCACTTTTAGGCTTAGGCTAAGGCTAGGGCTCCCATAGCTTTAGGCTAAGGCTCCCCTAGCCTTAGGCTAGGGCTCCCCTAGCCTTAGGCTAGGGCACCCCTAGGCTTAGGCTAAGGCTAGGGCACCCCTAGCCTTAGGTTAGGGCTCCCCTAGCCTTAGGCTGTGGAACCCCAAGTCTTAGGCTAAGGCTAGGGCTCCCCTACCCTTAGGCTTGGGCTCCTCTAGGCTTAGGCTAAGGCTAGGGCTCCCTGTGACTTAGGCTAGGGCTCCCCTAGCCTTAGTCTAGGGCAACCCTAGGCTTAGGCTAAGGTTAGGGCTCCCCTAGCGTAAGGCTAGGGCACCCCTGAGCTTAGGCTAAGGCTAGGGCTCCCCTAGCCTAAGGCTAGGGCTCCGCTAGCCTTAGGATAGGGCTCCCCTAGCCTTAGGCTAGGGCACCACTAGGCTTAGGTTAAGGCAAGGGATCCCCGAGCCTTAGGCTAGGGCTCCCATATCCTTACGTTAGGGCACCCCTAGGCTTAGGCCAAGGCTAGGGATCCCCTCGCCTTAGGCTAGGGCACCTTTAGGCTTAGGCTAAGACTAGGGCTCCCCTAGGTTTAGGCTAAGGCTAGGGCTCCCTAGCCTTAGGATAGGGCTCCCCAAGCCTTAGGCTAGGGCACCCGTAGGCTTAGGCTAAGGCTAGGGCTCCCCTAGCCTTAGGCTAGGGCTCCCCTAGCCTTAGGTTAGGGCACCCCTAGGCTTGGGCTAAGGCTAGCGCTCCCCTAGCCTTAGGCTAAGGCTAGGGCTCCCCTAGCCTTAGGATAGGGCTCCCCTAGCCTTAGTCTAGGGCTCCCCTAGGCTTAGGCTAGGGCTCCCCTAGGCTTATGCTAAGGCTAGCGCTCCCCTAGCGTTAGGTAAGGGCACCCCTAGGCTTACACTAGGTCTCCCCGAACCTTAGGCTAGAGCTCCCCGAACATTAGGCTATGGCTCCCCTAGCCTTAGGGTAGTGTTCCCCTAACCTTAAGCTAGGGCACCCCTAGGCTTAGGCTAAGGCTAGGTCTCCCCTAGCCTTGGGCTGGGGCTCCCCTAGCCTTAGGCTAGGGCTCCCCTAGCCTTAGCCTAGGGCTCCCCTAGCCTTAGGCTAGGGCTTTTCTAGCCTTAGGTTAGGGCACCCCTAGGCTTAGGCTAAGGCTAGGGCAGCCCTAGCCTTAGGTTAGGGCTCCCCTAGCCTTAGGCTATGGCACCCCTAGGCTTAGGATAAGGCTAGGGCTCCCCTAGCCTTAGGCTAGGGCTCCCCTAAGTTAGGCTAAGGCTAGGTCTCCCTGAGACTTAGGCTAGGGCTCCCCTAGCCTTAGGCTAGGGTACCCCTAGGCTTAGGCTAAGGCTAGGGCTCCCCTAGCCGTAGGCTAGTGCTCCCCTAGCCTTAGGCTAGGGTACCCCTAGGCTTAGGCTAGGGCACCCCTAGGCTTAGGCTACGGCTAGGGTTCCCCTAGCCTTAGGCTATGGCTCCCCTAGCCTTAGCTAGAGCTACCCTAGCCTTGGGTTAGGGCTCCCCTAGCCTTAGGCTAGCGCACCCCTAGGCTTAGGCTAAGGCTAGGGCTCCCCTAGCCTTAGGCTAGGGCTCCCCTAGCCTTAGGCTAGGGCTCCACTAGTCTTAGGCTAGGGCTCACCTAGCCTTAGGCTAGGGCACCCCTAGGCTTAGGTTAAGGCACGGGCTCCCCTAGTCTTAGGCTAATGCTCCCCCAACCTTAGGCTAGGGCTCCCCTAGCCTTAGGTTAGGGCACCCCAAGGCTTAGGCTAAGGCTAGGTCTCCCCTAACCTTAGGCTAGGGCTCCCCTAGTCTTACGTTAGGGCACCCCTAGGCTTAGGCCAACGCTAGGGATCCCCTAGGCTTAGGCTAGGTCACCTTTAGGCTTAGGCTAAGGCTAGGGCTCCCCTAGCTTTAGGCTAGGGTTCCCCTAGCCTTAGACAAGGTCTCCCCTAGGCTTAGGCTAAGGCTAGGGCCTCTGAGCCTTAGGCTCTGGCTCCCCTAGCCTTACGTTAGGGCACCCGTAGGCTTAGGCCAAGGCTAGGGCTCCCCTAGCCTTAGGCTAGGGCTCCCCTAGCCTTAGGTTAGGGCACCCCTAGGCTTGGGCTAAGGCTAGCGCTCCCCTAGCGTTAGGTAAGGGAACCCCTAGGCTTACACTAGGGCTCCCCGAACCTTAGGCTAGAGCTCCCCGAACATTAGGCTATGGCTCCCCTAGCCTTAGGGTAGTGTTCCCCTAACCTTAAGCTAGGGCACCCCTAGGCTTAGGCTAAGGCTAGGGCTCCCCTAGCCTTAGGCTAGTGCTCCCCTAGCCTTAGCCTAGGGCACCCCTTGGCTTAGGCTAAGGCTAGGTCTCCCCTAGCCTTGGGCTGGGGCTCCCCTAGCCTTAGGCTAGTGCTCCCCTAGCCTTAGGCTAGGGCACCCCTAGGCTTAGGCTAAGGCTAGGGCTCCTGTAGCCTTAGGCTAGGGCACCCCTAGGCTTAGGCTAAGGCTAGGGCTCCCCTAGCCTTAGGCTAGGGCTCCCCTAGCCTTAGGCTAGGGCTTTTCTAGCCTTAGGTTAGGGCACCCCTAGGCTTAGGCTAAGGCTAGGGCAGCCCTAGCCTTAGGTTAGGGCTCCCCTAGCCTTAGGCTATGGCACCCCTAGGCTTAGGATAAGGCTAGGGCTCCCCTAGCCTTAGGCTAGGGCTCCCCTAAGTTAGGCTAAGGCTAGGTCTCCCTGAGACTTAGGATAGGGCTCCCCTAGCCTTAGGCTAGGGCACCCCTAGGCTTAGGCTAAGGTTAGGGTTCCCCTAGCCTTAGGCTATGGCTCCCCTAGCCTTAGCTAGAGCTACCCTAGCCTTGGGTTAGGGCTCCCCTAGCCTTAGGCTAGCGCACCCCTAGGCTTAGACTAAGGCTAGGGCTCCCCTAGCCTTAGGCTAGGGCTCCCTTAGCCTTAGGCTAGGGCTCCCCTAGCCTTAGGCTAGGGCTCACCTAGCCTTATGCTAGGGCACCCCTAGGCTTAGGTTAAGGCACGGGCTCCCCTAGTCTTAGGCTAATGCTCCCCCAACCTTAGGCTAGGGCTCCCCTAGCCTTAGGTTAGGGCACCCCAAGCCTTAGGCTAAGGCTAGGTCTCCCCTAACCTTAGGCTAGGGCTCCCCTTGCCTTACGTTAGGGCACCCCTAGGCTTAGGCCAAGGCTAGGGCTCCCCTAGCCTTAGGCTAGGGTTCCCCTAGCCTTAGGTTAGGGCACCCCTAAGCTTAGGCTAAGGCTAGGGCTCCCCTAGCCTTAGGTTAGGGCTCCCCTAGCCTTAGGCTAGGGCACCCGAAGGCTTAGGCTAGGGCACCCCTAGGCTTAGGCTAAGGCTAGGGCTCCCCTAGCCTAAGGCTAGGGCACCCCAAGGCTTTGGCTAATGCTAGGGCTCCCTTAGCCTTCGGCTAGGGCACACCTAGGTTTAGGCTAAGGCTAGGGCACCCCTAGCCGTAATCTAGGGCTCCCCTAGCCTTAGGCTAGGGCACTCCAAGGCTTAGGCTAGCGCTCCCCTAGCGTTAGGTAAGGGCGCCCCTAGCCTTAGGCTAGGGCTCCCCTAGCCTTGGGCTAGGACTCCCCTAGCCTTGGGCTAGAGATCCCTTAGCCTTAGGCTAGGGCACCCCTAGGCTTAGGCTAAGGCTAGGGCTCCCCTAGCTTTGGGCTAGGGCTTCCCTAGCCTTAGGCTACTGCTCCCCTAGCCTTAGGCTAGGGCACCCCTAGGCTGTTGCTAAGGCTAGGGCTCCTCTAGCCTTAGGCTAGGGCACCCCTAGGCTTCGGCTAAGGCTAGGGCTCCCCTAGCTTTAGGCTAGGGCTCCCCTAGCTTTAAGCTAGGGCTCCCCTAGCCTTAGGCTAGGGCACCCCAAGGCTTAGGCTAAGGCTAGGGCACCGCTAACCTTAGGTTAGGGCTCCCCTATCCTTAGGCTATGGCACCCCTAGGCTTAGGTTAAGGCTAGGGCTCCCCTAGCCTTAGGCTAGGGCACCCCTAGGCTTAGGCTAAGGCTAGGGCTCCCCTAGCCTTAGGCTAGTGCTCCCCTAGCCTTAGGCTAGGGCAACCCTAGGCTTAGGCTAGGGCACCCCTAGGCTTAGGCTAAGTCTAGGGTCCCCTAGCCTTAGGCTATGGCTCCCCTAGCCTTAGGCTAGAGCTAACCAAGCCTTGGGCTAGGGCTCCCATAGCCTTAGGCTAGGGCACCGATAGGCTTAGGCTAAGGCTAGGGCTCCCTGAGCCTTACTAGGGCTCCCCGAACCTTAGGGTATGGCTCCCCTAGCCTTAGGTTAGTGTACCCCTAACCTTAGGCTAGTGCACCCCTAGGCTTAGGCTAAGGCTAGGGCTCCCCTAGCCTTAGGCTAGTGCTCCCCTAGCCTTAGGCTAGGGCTCCCCTAGCCTTAGGCTAGGGCTTTTCTAGACTTAGGTTAGGGCACCCTTAGGCTTACGCTAAAGCTAGCGCTCCCCAAGCCTTAGGCTAGGGCACTTTTAGGCTTAGGCTAAGGCTAGGGCTCCCATAGCCTTAGGCTAAGGCTCCCCTAGCCTTAGGCTAGGGCTCCCCTAACCTTAGGCTAGGGCACCCCTAGGTTTAGGCTAAGGCTAGGGCACCCCTAGCCTGAGGTTAGGGCTCCCCTAGCCTTGGGCTATGGAACCCCAAGGCTTAGGCTAAGGCTAGGGCTCCCCGAGCCTTAGGCTAGGGCTCCCATAGCCTTAGGCTAGGGCACCGATAGGCTTAGGCTAAGGCTAGGGCTCCCTGAGCCTTACTAGGGCTCCCCGAACCTTAGGGTATGGCTCCCCTAGCCTTAGGTTAGTGTACCCCTAACCTTAGGCTAGGGCACCCCTAGGTTTAGGCTAAGGCTAGGGCTCCCCTAGCCTTAGGCTAGTGCTCCCCTAGCCTTGGGCTAGGACTCCCCTAGCCTTGGGCTAGAGATCCCTTAGCCTTAGGCTAGGGCACCCCTAGGCTTAGGCTAAGGCTAGGGCTCCCCTAGCCTTGGGCTAGGGCTTCCCTAGCCTTAGGCTACTGCTCCCCTAGCCTTAGGCTAGGGCACCCCTAGGCTGTTGCTAAGGCTAGGGCTCCTCTAGCCTTAGGCTAGGGCACCCCTAGGCTTCGGCTAAGGCTAGGGCTCCCCTAGCTTTAGGCTAGGGCTCCCCTAGGCTTAGGCTAAGGCTAGGGCTCCCCGAGCCTTAGGCTAGGGCTCCCATAGCCTTAGGCTAGGGCACCGATAGGCTTAGGCTAAGGCTAGGGCTCCCTGAGCCTTACTAGGGCTCCCCGAACCTTAGGGTATGGCTCCCCTAGCCTTAGGTTAGTGTACCCCTAACCTTAGGCTAGGGCACCCCTAGGTTTAGGCTAAGGCTAGGGCTCCCCTAGCCTTAGGCTAGTGCTCCCCTAGCCTTGGGCTAGGACTCCCCTAGCCTTGGGCTAGAGATCCCTTAGCCTTAGGCTAGGGCACCCCTAGGCTTAGGCTAAGGCTAGGGCTCCCCTAGCCTTGGGCTAGGGCTTCCCTAGCCTTAGGCTACTGCTCCCCTAGCCTTAGGCTAGGGCACCCCTAGGCTGTTGCTAAGGCTAGGGCTCCTCTAGCCTTAGGCTAGGGCACCCCTAGGCTTCGGCTAAGGCTAGGGCTCCCCTAGCTTTAGGCTAGGGCTCCCCTAGCTTTAAGCTAGGGCTCCCCTAGCCTTAGGCTAGGGCACCCCAAGGCTTAGGCTAAGGCTAGGGCTCCCCTAGCCTTAGGCTAGGGCTCTCCTAGCCTTAGGTTAGGGCACCCCTAGGCTTAGGCTAAGGCTAGCGCTCCCCTAGCCTTAGGCTAGGGCACTTTAAGGCTTAGGCTAAGGCTAGGGCTCCCCTAGCCTTAGGCTAGGGCACCCCTAGGCTTAGGCTAAGGCTAGGGCTTCCCTAGCCTTAGGTTAGGGCTCCCCTAACCTTAGGCTAGGGCACCCGTAGGCTTAGGCTAAGTCTAGGACTCCCCTAGCCTTAGGATAGGGCACCCCTAGCCTTATGCTAGGGCTCCCCTAACCTTAGGCTAGGGCTCCCCTAGCCTTAGGCTAGGGCTCCCCTAGCCTTAGGCTAGGGCTCCCCTAGCCTTAGGCTAGGGCTCCCCTAGCCTTAGGCTAGCGCACCCCTAGGCTTATGATAAGGCTAGGGCTCCCCTAGCCTTAAGCTAGGGCACACCAAGGTTTAGGTTAAGGCTAGGGCTCCCCTAGCCTTAGGCTAGAGCTCCCCTAGTCTTAGGCTAGGGCTCCCCTAGGCTTAGGCTAAGGGTAGGGCTCCCCTAGCCTTAGGCTAGTGCTCCCCTAGCCTTAGGCTAGGGCACCCCTAGCCTTAATCTAGGGCTCCCCTAGCCTTAGGCTAGGGCACTCCAAGGCTTAGGCTAGCGCTCCCCTAGTGTTAGGTAAGGGCACCCCTAGGCTTAGGCTAGGGCTCCCCGAGCCTTAGGCTAGGGCTCCCCGAACCTTAGGCTATGGCTCCCCTAGCCTTAGGCTAGTGTTCCCCTATCCTTAGGCTAGGGCACCCCTAGGCTTAGGCTATGGCTAGGCCTCCCCTAGCCTTGGGTTAGGGCTCCCCTAGCCTTAGGCTAAGGCACCCCTAGGCTTAGGCTAAGGCTAGGGCCGCCCCTAGCCTTAGGCTAGGGCTCCCCTAGCCTTAGGCTAGGGCTTTTCTAGACTTAGGTTAGGGCACCCCTAGGTTTAGGCTAAAGCTAGCGATCCCCAAGCCTTAGGCTAGGGCACCCCTAGGCTTAGGCTAAGGGTAGGGCACCCCTAGCCTTAGGTTAGGGCTCCCCTAGCCTTACGCTATGGAACCCCAAGGCTTAGGCTAAGGCTAGGGCTCCCCTACACTTAGGCTAGGGCTCCCCTAGGCTTAGGCTAAGGCTAGGGCTCCCTGAGACTTAGGCTAGGGCTCCCCTAGCTTTAGCCTAGGGCACCCATAGGCTTAGGCTAAGGCTAGGGCTCCCCTAGCCTTAGGCTAGGGCACCCCTAGGCTTAGGCTAAGGCTAAGGCTCCCCTAGCCTTAGATTAGGGCTCCACTAGCCTTAGGCTAGGGCTACCCTAGCCTTGGGCTAGCGCTCCCCTAACCTTAGGCTAGGGCACCCCTAGGCTTAGGCTAAGGCTAGGGCTTCGCTAGCCTTAGGCTAGGGCTCCCCTAGTCTTAAGCTAAGGCTAGGGGCTCTGAGCCTTAGGGTCTGGCTCCCCTAGCGTTACGTTAGGGCACCCGTGGGCTTAGGCCAAGGCTAGGGATCCTCTAGCCTTATGCTAGGGCACCTTTAAGCTTAGGCTAAGTCTAGGGCTCCCCTAGCCTTAGGCAAGTGCACCCCTAGGCTTAGGCTAAGGCTAGGGCTCCCCTAGCCTTAGGCTAGGGCACCCGTAGGCTTAGGCTAAGTCTAGGACTCCCCTAGCCTTAGGCTAGGGCACCCCTAGCCTTATGCTAGGGCTCCCCTAACCTTAGGCTAGGGCACACCTAGCCTTAGGCTAGGGCTCCCCTAGCCTTAGGCTAGGGCTCCCCTAGCCTTAGGCTAAGGCTCCCCTAGCCTTAGGCTAGCGCACCCCTAGGCTTAGGATAAGGCTATGGCTCCCCTAGCCTTAGGCTAGGGAACACCAAGGTTTAGGCTAAGGCTAGGGCTCCCCTAGCCTTAGGCTAGGGCTCCCATAGCCTTAGGCTAGGGCACCCCTAGCCTTAATCTAGGGCTCCCCTAGCCTTAGGCTAGGGCACTCCAAGGCTTAGGCTAGCGCTCCCCTAGTGTTAGGTAAGGGCACCCCTAGGCTTAGGCTAGGGCTCCCCGAGCCTTAGGCTAGGGCTCCCCGAACCTTAGGCTATGGCTCCCCTAGCCTTAGGCTAGTGTTCCCCTAACCTTAGGCTAGGGCATCCCTAGGCTTAGGCTATGGCTAGGCCTCCCCTAACCTTAGGCTAGTGCTCCCCTAGCCTTAGGCTAGGCAACCCTAGGCTTAGGCTAAGGCTAGGGCTCACCTAGCCTTAGGCTAGGGCTCCCCTAGCCTTGGGATAGGGCACCCCTAGCTTTAGGCTAGGGCAACCCTAGGCTTAGGCTAAGGGTAGGGCTCCCCTAGCCTTAGGCTAGGGCTCCCCTAGGCTTAGGCTAAGGCTAGGGCTCCCTGAGACTTAGGCTAGGGCTCCCCTAGCCTTAGGCTAGGGCACCCCTAGGCTTAGGCTAAGGTTAGGGCTCCCCTAACCTTAGGCTAGGGCACCCCTAGGCTTAGGCTAAGGCTAAGGCTCCCCTAGCCTTAGGTTAGGGCTCCCCTAGCCTTAGGCTAGGGCTACCCTAGCCTTGGGCTAGCGCTCCCCTAGCCTTAGGCTAGGGCACCCCTAGACTTAGGCTAAGGCTAGGGCTCCCCTAGCCTTAGGCTAGGGCTCCCCTAGGCTTAGGCTAAGGCTAGGGCGTCAGTGCCTTAGGCTCTGGCTCCCCTAGCCTTACGTTAGGGCACCCGTAGGCTTAGGCCAAGGCTAGGGATCCTCTAGCCTTATGCTAGGGCACCTTTAAGCTTAGGCTAAGTCTAGGGCTCCCCTAGCCTTAGGCAAGGGCACCCCTAGGCTTAGGCTAAGGCTAGGGCTCCCCTAGTCTTAGGCTAGGGCTCCGCTAGCCTTAGGTTAGGGCTCCCCTAGGCTTAGGGTAAGGCTAGGGATCCCTAGCCTTAGGTTAGGGCTCCCCTAGCCTTAGGTTAGGGCACCCCTAGGCTTAGGCTAAGGCTAGGGCTCCCCTAGCCTTAGGGTAGGGCTCCCCTAGCCTTAGGTTAGGGCACCCCTAGGCTTAGGCTAACGCTAGCGCTCCCCTAGCCTTAGGCTAGGGCACTTTTAGGCTTAGGCTAAGGCTAGGGCACCCGTAGACTTAGGCTAAGTCTAGGACTCCCCTAGCCTTAGGCTAGGGCACCCCTAGCCTTATGCTAGGGCTCCCCTAACCTTAGGCTAGGGCACACCTAGCCTTAGGCTAGGGCTCCCCTAGCCTTAGGCTAGGGCTCCCATAGCCTTAGGCTAGGGCTGCCCTAGCCTTAGGCTAGCGCACCCCTAGGCTTAGGATAAGGCTAGGGCACACCAAGGTTTAGGCTAAGGCTAGGGCTCCCCTAGCCTTAGGCTAGTGCTCCCCTAGCCTTAGGCTAGGGCACCCCTAGCCTTAATCTAGGGCTCCCATAGCCTTAGGCTAGGGCACTCCAAGGCTTAGGCTAGCGCTCCCCTAGTGTTAGGTAAGGGCACATCTAGGCTTAGGCTAGGGCTCCCCGAGCCTTAGGCTAGGGCTCCCCGAACCTTAGGCTATGACTCCCCTAGCCTTAGGCTAGTGTTCCCCTAACCTTAGGCTAGGGCACCCCTAGGCTTAGCCTATGGCTAGGCCTCCCCTAGCCTTAGGCTAGTGCTCCCCTAGCCTTAGGCTAAGCACCGCTAAGCTTAGGCTATGGCTAGGTGTCCCCTAGCCTTAGGCTAGGGCTCCCCTAGCCTTGGGCTAGGGCTCCCCTAGCCTTAGGCTAGGGCACCCCTGGGTTTAGGCTAAGGCTAGGTCTCCCCTAGCCTTAGGATAGGGCTATCTAGCCTTAGGCTAGTGCTCCCCTAGCCTTAGGCTAGGGCACCCCTAGGCTTAGGCTAAGGCTAGGGCTCCTCTAGCCTTAGGCTAGGGCACCCCTAGGCTTAGGCAAAGGCTAGGGCTCCCCTGGCCTTAGGCTAAGGCTCCCCTAGCCTTAGGCTAGGGCTCCCCTAGCCTTAGGCTAGGGCACCCCTAGGCTTAGGCTAAGGCTAGGGCTCCCCTAGCTTTAGGCTAGGGCTCCCCTAGCCTTAGGCTAGGGATTTTCTAGCCTTAGGTTAGGGCACCCCTAGGCTTAGGCTAAGGCTAGGGCTCCCCTAGCCTTAGGCTAAGGCTCCTCTAGCCTTAGGCTAGGGCTCCCCTAGCCTTAGGCTAGGGCACCCCTAGGCTTAGGCTAAGGCTAGGGCACCCCTAACCTTCGGTTAGGGCTCCCCTATCCTTAGGCTATGGCACCCCTAGGCTTAGGTTAAGGCTAGGGCTCCCCTAGCCTTAGGCTAGGGATCCCCTAGGATAGGCTAAGGCTAGGGCTCCCTGAGACTTAGGCTAGGGCTCCCCTAGCCTTAGGCTAGGGCACCCCTAGGCTTAGGCTAAGGCTAGGGCTCCCCTAGCCTTAGGCTATTGCTCCCCTAGCCTTAGGCTAGGGCAACCCTAGGCTTAGGCTAGGGCACCCCTAGGCTTAGGCTAAGGTTAGGGTTCCCCTAGCCTTAGGCTATGGATCCGCTAGCCTTTGGCTAGAGCTACCCAAGCCTTGGGCTAGGGCTCCCCTAGCCTTAGGCTAGGGCACCCCTAGGCTTAGGCTAAGGCTAGGGCTCCCCTAGCCTTAGGCTAGGGCTCCCCTAGCCTTAGGCTAGGGCTCCCTAGCCTTAGGCTAGGGCACCCCTAGGCTTAGGTTAAGGCAAGGGCTTCCCTAGTCTTAGGCTAATGTTCCCCTAACCTTAGGCTAGGGCTCCCCTAGCCTTAGGTTAGGGCACCCCAAGTCTTAGGCTAAGGCTAGGGCTCCCCTAGCCTTACGTTAGGGCACCCCTAGGCTTAGGCCAAAGCTAGGGATCCCCTAGGCTTAGGCTAGGGCACCTTTAGGCTTAGGCTAAGGCTAGGGCTCACCTAGCCTTTGGCTAGGGCTCCCCTAGCCTTAGACTAGGGCTCCCCTAGGCTTAGGCTAAGGCTAGGGCTCCCCTAGCCTTAGGCTAGTGCTCCCCTAGCCTTAGGCTAAGACACCCCTAGCCTTAAGCTAGGGCTCCTCTAGCCTTAGGCTAGGGCACTCCTAGGCTTAGGCTAGTGCTCCCCTAGTGTTAGGTAAGGGCACCCCTAAGCTTAGGCTAGGGCTGCCTGAGCCTTAGGCTAGGGCTCCCCGAACCTTAGGCTATGGCTCCCCTAGCCTTAGGCTAGTGTTCCACTAACCTTAGGCTAGCGCACCCCTAGGCTTAGGATAAGGCTAGGGCTCCCCTAGCCTTAGGCTAGGGCACACCAAGGTTTAGGCTAAGGCTAGGGCTCCCCTAGCCTTAGGCTAGGGCTCACCTAGCCTTAGGCTAGGGCACCCCTAGCCTTAATCTAGGGCTCCCCTAGCCTTAGGCTAGGGCACTCCAAGGCTTAGGCTAGCGCTCCCCTAGTGTTAGGTAAGGGCACCCCTAGGCTTAGGCTAGGGCTCCCCCAGCCTTAGGCTAGGGCTCCCCGAACCTTAGGCTATGGCTCCCCTAGCCTTAGGCTAGTGTTCCCCTAATCTTAGGCTAGGGCACCCCTAGACTTAGGCTATGGCTAGGCCTCCCCTAGCCTTAGGCTAGTGCTCCCCTAGCCTTAGGCTAGGCACCCCTAGGCTTAGGCTAAGGCTAGGGCTCACCTAGCCTTAGGCTAGGGCTCCCCTAGCCTTTGGCTAGGGCTCCCCTAGCTTTAGGCTAGGGCACCCCTAGGCTTAGGCTAAGGCTAGGGCTCCCCTAGCCTTAGGCTAGGGCTCCCCTAGTCTTAGGCTAGGGCTCCCCTAGCCTTAGGCTAGCGCACCCCTAGGCTTAGGATAACGCTAGGGCTCCCCTAGCCTTAGGCTAGGGCACACCAAGGTTTAGGCTAAGGCTAGAGCTCCCATAGCCTTAGGCTAGGGCACCCATAGCCTTAATCTAGGGCTCCCCTAGCCTTAATCTAGGGCTCCCCTAGCCTTAGACTAGGGCACTCCAAGGCTTAGGCTAGCGCTCCCCTAGTGTTAGGTAAGGGCACCCCTAGGCTTAGGCTAGGGCTCCCCGAGCCTTAGGCTAGGGCTCCCCGAACCTTAGGCTATGGCTCCCCTAGCCTTAGGCTAGTGTTCCCCTAACCTTAGGCTAGGGCACCCCTAGGCTTAGGCTATGGCTAGGCCTCCCCTAGCCTTAGGCTAGTGCTCCCCTAGCCTTAGGCCAGGCACCCCTAGGCTTAGGCTAAGGCTAGGGCTCACCTAGCCTTAGGCTAGGGCTCCCCTAGCCTTGGGCTAGGGCACCCCTAGCTTTAGGCTAGGGCACCCCTAGGCTTAGGCTAAGACTAGGGCTCCCCTAGCCTTAGGCTAGGGCTCCCCTAGCCTTAGGCTAGGGCTTTTCTAGAATTAGGTTAGGGCATCCCTAGGTTTAGGCTACAGCTAGCGATCCCCAAGCCTTAGGCTAGGGCACCCCTAGGCTTAGGCTAAGGCTAGGACACCCCTAGACTTAGGTTAGGGCTCCCCTAGCCTTAGGCTATGGAACCCCAAGGCTTAGCCTAAGGCTAGGGCTCCCCTACCCTTAGGCTAGGGCTCCCCTAGGCTTAGGCTAAGGCTAGGGCTCCCTGAGACTTAGGCTAGGGCTCCCCTAGCCTTAGGCTAGGGCACCCCTAGGCTTAGGCAAAGGCTAGGGCTCCCCTAACCTTAGGCTAGGGCACCCCTAGGCTTAGGCTAAGGCTAAGGCTCCCCTAGCCTTAGGTTAGGGCTCCCTTAGCCTTAGGCTAGGGCTACCCTAGCCTTGGGATAGCGCTCCCCCAGCCTTAGGCTAGGGCACCCCTAGGCTTAGGCTAAGGCTAGGGCTCCCCTAGCCTTAGGCTAGGGCTCCCCAAGGCTTAGGCTAAGTCTAGGGCCTCAGAGCCTTAGGCTCTGGCTCCCCTAGCCTTACGTTAGGGCACCCGTAGGCTTTGGCCAAGGCTAGGGATCCTCTAGCCTTATGCTAGGGCACCTTTAAGCTTAGGCTAAGTCTAGGGCTCCCCTAGCCTTAGGCAAGGGCACCCCTAGGCTTAGGCTAAGGCTAGGGCTCCCCTAGTCTTAGGCTAGGGATCCGCTAGCCTTAGGTTAGGGCTCCCCAAGGCTTAGGGTAATGGTAGGGATCCCTAGCCTTAGGTTAGGGCTCCCCTAGCCTTAGGTTAGGGCACCCCTAGGCTAAGGCTAAGGCTAGGGCTCCCCTAGCCTTAGGGTAGGGCTCCCCTAGCCTTAGGTTAGGGCACCCCTAGGCTTAGGCTAAGGCTAGGGCTCCCCTAGCCTTAGGCTAGGGCACCCCTAGCCTTAGGCTAGGGCACCCGTAGGCTTAGGCTCAGTCTAGGACTCCCCTAGCCTTAGGCTAGGGCACCCCTAGCCTTATGCTAGGCCTCCCCTAACCTTAGGCTAGGGCACACCTAGCCTTAGGCTAGGGCTCCCCTAGCCTTAGGCTAGGGCTCCCCTAGCCTTAGGCTAGGGCTCCCCTAGCCTTAGGCTAGCGCACCCCTAGGCTTAGGATAAGGCTAGGGCACACCAAGGTTTAGGCTAAGGCTAGGGCTCCCCTAGCCTTAGGCTAGTGCTCCCCTAGCCTTAGGCTAGGGCACCCCTAGCCTTAATCTAGGGCTCCCCTAGCCTTAGGCTAGGGCACTCCAAGGCTTAGGCTAGCGCTCCCCTAGTGTTAGGTAAGGGCACATCTAGGCTTAGGCTAGGGCTCCCCGAGCCTTAGGCTAGGGCTCCCCGAACCTTAGGCTATGACTCCCCTAGCCTTAGGCTAGTGTTCCCCTAACCTTAGGCTAGGGCACCCCTAGGCTTAGGCTAAGGCTAGGGCTCCCCTAGCTTTAGGCTACGGCTCCCCTAGCCTTAGGCTAGGGATTTTCTAGCCTTAGGTTAGGGCACCCCTAGGCTTAGGCTAAGGCTAGGGCTCCCCTAGCCTTAGGCTAAGGCTCCTCTAGCCTTAGGCTAGGGCTCCCCTAGCCTTAGGCTAGGGCACCCCTAGGCTTAGGCTAAGGCTAGGCACCCCTAACCTTCGGTTAGGGCTACCCTATCCTTAGGCTATGGCACCCCTAGGCTTAGGTTAAGGCTAGGGCTCCCCTTGCCTTAGGCTAGGGATCCCCTAGGATATGCTAAGGCTAGGGCTCCTTGAGACTTAGGCTAGGGCTCCCCTAGCCTTAGGCTAGGGCACCCCTAGGCTTAGGCTAAGGTTAGGGCTCCCCTAGCCTTAGGCTAGTGCGCCCCTAGCCTTAGGCTAGGGCAACCCTAGGCTTAGGCTAGGGCACCCCTAGGCTTAGGCTAAGGTTAGGGTTCCCCTAGCCTTAGGCTATGGATCCCCTAGCCTTAGGCTAGAGCTACCCAAGCCTTGGGCTAGGGCTCCCCTAGCCTTAGGCTAGGGCACCCCTAGGCTTAGGCTAAGGCTAGGGCTCCCCTAGCCTTAGGCTAGGGCTCCCCTAGCCTTAGGCTAGGGCTCCCCTAGCCTTAGGCTAGGGCTCCCCTAGCCTTATGCTAGGGCACCCCTAGGCTTAGGTTGAGGCAAGGGCTTCCCTAGTCTTAGGCTAATGTTCCCCTAATCTTAGGCTAGGACTCCCCTAGCCTTAGGTTAGGGCACCCCAAGTCTTAGGCTAAGGCTAGGGCTCCCCTAGCCTTACGTTAGGGCACCCCTAGGCTTAGGCCAAAGCTAGGGATCCCCTAGGCTTAGGCTAGGGCACCTTTAGGCTTAGGCTAAGGCTAGGGCTCACCTAGCCTTTGGCTAGGGCTCCCCTAGCCTTAGATTAGTGCTCCCCTAGCCTTAGGCTAAGACACCCCTAGCCTTAAGCTCGGGCTCCTCTAGCCTTAGGCTATGGCACTCCTAGGCTTAGGCTAGTGCTCCCCTAGTGTTAGGTAAGGGCACCCCTAAGCTTAGGCTAGGGCTCCCCGAGCCTTAGGCTAGGGCTCCCCGAACCTTAGGCTATGGCTCCCCTAGCCTTAGGCTAGTGTTCCACTAACCTTAGGCTAGCGCACCCCTAGGCTTAGGATAAGGCTAGGGCTCCCCTAGCCTTAGGCTAGGGCACACCAAGGTTTAGGCTAAGGCTAGGGCTCCCCTAGCCTTAGGCTAGGCTCCCCTAGCCTTAGGCTAGGGCACCCCTAGCCTTAATCTAGGGCTCCCCTAGCCTTAGGCTAGGGCACTCCAAGGCTTAGGCTAGCGCTCCCCTTGTTAGGTAAGGGCACTACTAGGCTTAGGCTATGGCTAGGCCTCCCCTAGCCTTAGGCTAGTGCTCCCCTAGCCTTAGGCTAGGCACCGCTAGGCTTAGGCTATGGCTAGGGCTCCCCTAGCCTTAGGCTAGGGCTCTCCTAGCCTTGGGCTAGGGCTCCCCTAGCCTTAGGCTAGGGCACCCCTGGGTTTAGGCTAAGGCTAGGTCTCCCCTAGCCTTAGGATAGGGCTACCCTAGCCTTAGGCTAGTGCTCCCCTAGCCTTAGGCTAGGGCACCCCTAGGCTTAGGCTAAGGCTAGGGATCCTCTAGCCTTAGGCTAGGGCACCCCTAGGCTTAGGCTAAGGCTATGGCACCCCTAACCTTAGGTTAGGGCTCCCCTATCCTTAGGCTATGGCACCCCTAGGCTTAGGTTAAGGCTAGGGCTCCCCTAGCCTTAGGGTAGGGCTCCCCTAGGATAGGCTAAGGCTAGGGCTCCCTGAGACTTAGGCTAGGGCTCCCCTAGCCTTAGGCTAGGGCACCCCTAGGCTTAGGCTAAGGCTAGGGCTCCCCTAGCCTTAGGCTAGTGCTCCCCTAGCCTTAGGCTAGGGCAACCCTAGGCTTAGTCTAGGGCACCCCTAGGCTTAGGCTAAGGTTAGGGTTCCCCTAGCCTTAGGCTATGGATCCTCTAGCCTTAGGCTAGAGCTACCCAAGCCTTGGGCTAGGGCTCCCCTAGCCTTAGGCTAGGGCTCCCCTAGCCTTAGACTAGGGCTCCCCTAGCCTTATGCTAGGGCACCCCTAGGCTTAGGTTAAGGCAAGGGCTTCCCTAGTCTTAGGCTAATGTTCCCCTAACCTTAGGCTAGGGCTCCCCTAGCCTTAGGTTAGGGCACCCCAAGTCTTAGGCTAAGGCTAGGGCTCCACTAGCCTTACGTTAGGGCACCCCTAGGCTTAGGCCAAAGCTAGGGATCCCCTAGGCTTAGGCTAGGGCACCTTTAGGCTTAGGCTAAGGCTAGGGCTCCCCTAGCCTTTGGCTAGGGCTCCCCTAGCCTTAGGCTAAGACACCCCTAGCCTTAAGCTAGGGCTCCTCTAGCCTTAGGCTAGGGCACTCCTAGGCTTAGGCTAGTGCTCCCCTAGTGTTAGGTAAGGGCACCCCTAAGCTTAGGCTAGGGCTCCCCGAGCCTTAAGCTAGGGCTCCCCGAACCTTAGGCTATGGCTCCCCTAGCCTTAGGCTAGTGTTCCACTAACCTTAGGCTAGGGCACCCCTAGGCTTAGGCTAAGGCTAGGGCTCCCCGAGCTTTAGGCTAGGGCTCCCATAGCCTTAGGCTATGGCACCGATAGGCTTAGGCTAAGGCTAGGGCTCCCTGAGCCTTACTAGGGCTCCCCGAACCTTAGGGTATGGCTCCCCTAGTCTTAGGTTAGTGTACCCCTAACCTTAGGCTAGGGCACCCCTAGGCTTAGGCTAAGGCTAGGGGTCCCCTAACCTTAGGCTAGGGCTTTTCTAGACTTAGGTTAGGGCACCCAGAGGCTTACGCTAAAGCTAGCGCTCCCCAAGCCTTAGGCTAGGGCACTTTTAGGCTTAGGCTAAGGCTAGGGCTCCCATAGCTTTAGGCTAAGGCTCCCCTAGCCTTAGGCTAGGGCTCCCCTAGCCTTAGGCTAGGGCACCCCTAGGCTTAGGCTAAGGCTAGGGCACCCCTAGCCTTAGGTTAGGGCTCCCCTAGCCTTAGGCTGTGGAACCCCAAGTCTTAGGCTAAGGCTAGGGCTCCCCTACCCTTAGGCTTGGGCTCCTCTAGGCTTAGGCTAAGGCTAGGGCTCCCTGTGACTTAGGCTAGGGCTCCCCTAGCCTTAGTCTAGGGCAACCCTAGGCTTAGGCTAAGGTTAGGGCTCCCCTAGCGTAAGGCTAGGGCACCCCTGAGCTTAGGCTAAGGCTAGGGCTCCCCTAGCCTAAGGCTAGGGCTCCGCTAGCCTTAGGATAGGGCTCCCCTAGCCTTAGGCTAGGGCACCACTAGGCTTAGGTTAAGGCAAGGGATCCCCGAGCCTTAGGCTAGGGCTCCCATATCCTTACGTTAGGGCACCCCTAGGCTTAGGCCAAGGCTAGGGATCCCCTCGCCTTAGGCTAGGGCACCTTTAGGCTTAGGCTAAGACTAGGGCTCCCCTAGGTTTAGGCTAAGGCTAGGGCTCCCTAGCCTTAGGATAGGGCTCCCCAAGCCTTAGGCTAGGGCACCCGTAGGCTTAGGCTAAGGCTAGGGCTCCCCTAGCCTTAGGCTAGGGCTCCCCTAGCCTTAGGTTAGGGCACCCCTAGGCTTGGGCTAAGGCTAGCGCTCCCCTAGCCTTAGGCTAAGGCTAGGGCTCCCCTAGCCTTAGGATAGGGCTCCCCTAGCCTTAGTCTAGGGCTCCCCTAGGCTTAGGCTAGGGCTCCCCTAGGCTTATGCTAAGGCTAGCGCTCCCCTAGCGTTAGGTAAGGGCACCCCTAGGCTTACACTAGGTCTCCCCGAACCTTAGGCTAGAGCTCCCCGAACATTAGGCTATGGCTCCCCTAGCCTTAGGGTAGTGTTCCCCTAACCTTAAGCTAGGGCACCCCTAGGCTTAGGCTAAGGCTAGGTCTCCCCTAGTCTTGGGCTGGGGCTCCCCTAGCCTTAGGCTAGGGCTCCCCTAGCCTTAGCCTAGGGCTCCCCTAGCCTTAGGCTAGGGCTTTTCTAGCCTTAGGTTAGGGCACCCCTAGGCTTAGGCTAAGGCTAGGGCAGCCCTAGCCTTAGGTTAGGGCTCCCCTAGCCTTAGGCTATGGCACCCCTAGGCTTAGGATAAGGCTAGGGCTCCCCTAGCCTTAGGCTAGGGCTCCCCTAAGTTAGGCTAAGGCTAGGTCTCCCTGAGACTTAGGCTAGGGCTCCCCTAGCCTTAGGCTAGGGTACCCCTAGGCTTAGGCTAAGGCTAGGGCTCCCCTAGCCGTAGGCTAGTGCTCCCCTAGCCTTAGGCTAGGGTACCCCTAGGCTTAGGCTAGGGCACCCCTAGGCTTAGGCTACGGCTAGGGTTCCCCTAGCCTTAGGCTATGGCTCCCCTAGCCTTAGCTAGAGCTACCCTAGCCTTGGGTTAGGGCTCCCCTAGCCTTAGGCTAGCGCACCCCTAGGCTTAGGCTAAGGCTAGGGCTCCCCTAGCCTTAGGCTAGGGCTCCCCTAGCCTTAGGCTAGGGCTCCACTAGTCTTAGGCTAGGGCTCACCTAGCCTTAGGCTAGGGCACCCCTAGGCTTAGGTTAAGGCACGGGCTCCCCTAGTCTTAGGCTAATGCTCCCCCAACCTTAGGCTAGGGCTCCCCTAGCCTTAGGTTAGGGCACCCCAAGGCTTAGGCTAAGGCTAGGTCTCCCCTAACCTTAGGCTAGGGCTCCCCTAGTCTTACGTTAGGGCACCCCTAGGCTTAGGCCAACGCTAGGGATCCCCTAGGCTTAGGCTAGGTCACCTTTAGGCTTAGGCTAAGGCTAGGGCTCCCCTAGCTTTAGGCTAGGGTTCCCCTAGCCTTAGACAAGGTCTCCCCTAGGCTTAGGCTAAGGCTAGGGCCTCTGAGCCTTAGGCTCTGGCTCCCCTAGCCTTACGTTAGGGCACCCGTAGGCTTAGGCCAAGGCTAGGGCTCCCCTAGCCTTAGGCTAGGGCTCCCCTAGCCTTAGGTTAGGGCACCCCTAGGCTTGGGCTAAGGCTAGCGCTCCCCTAGCGTTAGGTAAGGGAACCCCTAGGCTTACACTAGGGCTCCCCGAACCTTAGGCTAGAGCTCCCCGAACATTAGGCTATGGCTCCCCTAGCCTTAGGGTAGTGTTCCCCTAACCTTAAGCTAGGGCACCCCTAGGCTTAGGCTAAGGCTAGGGCTCCCCTAGCCTTAGGCTAGTGCTCCCCTAGCCTTAGCCTAGGGCACCCCTTGGCTTAGGCTAAGGCTAGGTCTCCCCTAGCCTTGGGCTGGGGCTCCCCTAGCCTTAGGCTAGTGCTCCCCTAGCCTTAGGCTAGGGCACCCCTAGGCTTAGGCTAAGGCTAGGGCTCCTGTAGCCTTAGGCTAGGGCACCCCTAGGCTTAGGCTAAGGCTAGGGCTCCCCTAGCCTTAGGCTAGGGCTCCCCTAGCCTTAGGCTAGGGCTTTTCTAGCCTTAGGTTAGGGCACCCCTAGGCTTAGGCTAAGGCTAGGGCAGCCCTAGCCTTAGGTTAGGGCTCCCCTAGCCTTAGGCTATGGCACCCCTAGGCTTAGGATAAGGCTAGGGCTCCCCTAGCCTTAGGCTAGGGCTCCCCTAAGTTAGGCTAAGGCTAGGTCTCCCTGAGACTTAGGATAGGGCTCCCCTAGCCTTAGGCTAGGGCACCCCTAGGCTTAGGCTAAGGTTAGGGTTCCCCTAGCCTTAGGCTATGGCTCCCCTAGCCTTAGCTAGAGCTACCCTAGCCTTGGGTTAGGGCTCCCCTAGCCTTAGGCTAGCGCACCCCTAGGCTTAGACTAAGGCTAGGGCTCCCCTAGCCTTAGGCTAGGGCTCCCTTAGCCTTAGGCTAGGGCTCCCCTAGCCTTAGGCTAGGGCTCACCTAGCCTTATGCTAGGGCACCCCTAGGCTTAGGTTAAGGCACGGGCTCCCCTAGTCTTAGGCTAATGCTCCCCCAACCTTAGGCTAGGGCTCCCCTAGCCTTAGGTTAGGGCACCCCAAGCCTTAGGCTAAGGCTAGGTCTCCCCTAACCTTAGGCTAGGGCTCCCCTTGCCTTACGTTAGGGCACCCCTAGGCTTAGGCCAAGGCTAGGGCTCCCCTAGCCTTAGGCTAGGGTTCCCCTAGCCTTAGGTTAGGGCACCCCTAAGCTTAGGCTAAGGCTAGGGCTCCCCTAGCCTTAGGTTAGGGCTCCCCTAGCCTTAGGCTAGGGCACCCGAAGGCTTAGGCTAGGGCACCCCTAGGCTTAGGCTAAGGCTAGGGCTCCCCTAGCCTAAGGCTAGGGCACCCCAAGGCTTTGGCTAATGCTAGGGCTCCCTTAGCCTTCGGCTAGGGCACACCTAGGTTTAGGCTAAGGCTAGGGCACCCCTAGCCGTAATCTAGGGCTCCCCTAGCCTTAGGCTAGGGCACTCCAAGGCTTAGGCTAGCGCTCCCCTAGCGTTAGGTAAGGGCGCCCCTAGCCTTAGGCTAGGGCTCCCCTAGCCTTGGGCTAGGACTCCCCTAGCCTTGGGCTAGAGATCCCTTAGCCTTAGGCTAGGGCACCCCTAGGCTTAGGCTAAGGCTAGGGCTCCCCTAGCTTTGGGCTAGGGCTTCCCTAGCCTTAGGCTACTGCTCCCCTAGCCTTAGGCTAGGGCACCCCTAGGCTGTTGCTAAGGCTAGGGCTCCTCTAGCCTTAGGCTAGGGCACCCCTAGGCTTCGGCTAAGGCTAGGGCTCCCCTAGCTTTAGGCTAGGGCTCCCCTAGCTTTAAGCTAGGGCTCCCCTAGCCTTAGGCTAGGGCACCCCAAGGCTTAGGCTAAGGCTAGGGCACCGCTAACCTTAGGTTAGGGCTCCCCTATCCTTAGGCTATGGCACCCCTAGGCTTAGGTTAAGGCTAGGGCTCCCCTAGCCTTAGGCTAGGGCACCCCTAGGCTTAGGCTAAGGCTAGGGCTCCCCTAGCCTTAGGCTAGTGCTCCCCTAGCCTTAGGCTAGGGCAACCCTAGGCTTAGGCTAGGGCACCCCTAGGCTTAGGCTAAGTCTAGGGTCCCCTAGCCTTAGGCTATGGCTCCCCTAGCCTTAGGCTAGAGCTAACCAAGCCTTGGGCTAGGGCTCCCATAGCCTTAGGCTAGGGCACCGATAGGCTTAGGCTAAGGCTAGGGCTCCCTGAGCCTTACTAGGGCTCCCCGAACCTTAGGGTATGGCTCCCCTAGCCTTAGGTTAGTGTACCCCTAACCTTAGGCTAGTGCACCCCTAGGCTTAGGCTAAGGCTAGGGCTCCCCTAGCCTTAGGCTAGTGCTCCCCTAGCCTTAGGCTAGGGCTCCCCTAGCCTTAGGCTAGGGCTTTTCTAGACTTAGGTTAGGGCACCCTTAGGCTTACGCTAAAGCTAGCGCTCCCCAAGCCTTAGGCTAGGGCACTTTTAGGCTTAGGCTAAGGCTAGGGCTCCCATAGCCTTAGGCTAAGGCTCCCCTAGCCTTAGGCTAGGGCTCCCCTAACCTTAGGCTAGGGCACCCCTAGGCTTAGGCTAAGGCTAGGGCACCCCTAGCCTGAGGTTAGGGCTCCCCTAGCCTTGGGCTATGGAACCCCAAGGCTTAGGCTAAGGCTAGGGCTCCCCGAGCCTTAGGCTAGGGCTCCCATAGCCTTAGGCTAGGGCACCGATAGGCTTAGGCTAAGGCTAGGGCTCCCTGAGCCTTACTAGGGCTCCCCGAACCTTAGGGTATGGCTCCCCTAGCCTTAGGTTAGTGTACCCCTAACCTTAGGCTAGGGCACCCCTAGGTTTAGGCTAAGGCTAGGGCTCCCCTAGCCTTAGGCTAGTGCTCCCCTAGCCTTGGGCTAGGACTCCCCTAGCCTTGGGCTAGAGATCCCTTAGCCTTAGGCTAGGGCACCCCTAGGCTTAGGCTAAGGCTAGGGCTCCCCTAGCCTTGGGCTAGGGCTTCCCTAGCCTTAGGCTACTGCTCCCCTAGCCTTAGGCTAGGGCACCCCTAGGCTGTTGCTAAGGCTAGGGCTCCTCTAGCCTTAGGCTAGGGCACCCCTAGGCTTCGGCTAAGGCTAGGGCTCCCCTAGCTTTAGGCTAGGGCTCCCCTAGGCTTAGGCTAAGGCTAGGGCTCCCCGAGCCTTAGGCTAGGGCTCCCATAGCCTTAGGCTAGGGCACCGATAGGCTTAGGCTAAGGCTAGGGCTCCCTGAGCCTTACTAGGGCTCCCCGAACCTTAGGGTATGGCTCCCCTAGCCTTAGGTTAGTGTACCCCTAACCTTAGGCTAGGGCACCCCTAGGTTTAGGCTAAGGCTAGGGCTCCCCTAGCCTTAGGCTAGTGCTCCCCTAGCCTTGGGCTAGGACTCCCCTAGCCTTGGGCTAGAGATCCCTTAGCCTTAGGCTAGGGCACCCCTAGGCTTAGGCTAAGGCTAGGGCTCCCCTAGCCTTGGGCTAGGGCTTCCCTAGCCTTAGGCTACTGCTCCCCTAGCCTTAGGCTAGGGCACCCCTAGGCTGTTGCTAAGGCTAGGGCTCCTCTAGCCTTAGGCTAGGGCACCCCTAGGCTTCGGCTAAGGCTAGGGCTCCCCTAGCTTTAGGCTAGGGCTCCCCTAGCTTTAAGCTAGGGCTCCCCTAGCCTTAGGCTAGGGCACCCCAAGGCTTAGGCTAAGGCTAGGGCACCCCTAACCTTAGGTTAGGGCTCCCCTATCCTTAGGCTATGGCACCCCTAGGCTTAGGTTAAGGCTAGGGCTCCCCTAGCCTTAGGCTAGGGCACCCCTAGGCTTAGGCTAAGGCTAGGGCTCCCCTAGCCTTAGGCTAGTGCTCCCCTAGCCTTAGGCTAGGGCAACCCTAGGCTTAGGCTAGGGCACCCCTAGGCTTAGGCTAAGTCTAGGGTCCCCTAGCCTTAGGCTATGGCTCCCCTAGCCTTAGGCTAGAGCTAACCAAGCCTTGGGCTAGGGCTCCCATAGCCTTAGGCTAGGGCACCGATAGGCTTAGGCTAAGGCTAGGGCTCCCTGAGCCTTACTAGGGCTCCCCGAACCTTAGGGTATGGCTCCCCTAGCCTTAGGTTAGTGTACCCCTAACCTTAGGCTAGGGCACCCCTAGGCTTAGGCTAAGGCTAGGGCTCCCCTAGCCTTAGTCTAGTCCTCCCCTAGCCTTAGGCTAGGGCACCCCTAGGCTTAGGCTAAGGCTAAGGCTCCCCTTGCCTTAGGTTAGGGCTCCCCTAGCCTTAGGCTAGGGCACCCCTGGGCTTAGGCTAAGGCTAGGGCTCCCCTAGCCTAAGGCTAGGGCTCCGCTAGCCTTAGGATAGGGCTCCCCTAGCCTTAGGCTAGGGAACCACTAGGCTTAAGTTAAGGCATGGGCTCCCCTAGCCTTAGGTTAGGGCTCCCCTATCCTTACGTTAGGGCACCCCTAGGCTTAGGCCAAGGCTAGGGATCCCCTCGCCTTAGGCTAGGGCACCTTTAGGCTTAGGCTAAGGCTAGGGCTCCCCTAGGCTTAGGCTAAGGCTAGGGCTCCCTAGCCTTAGGTTAGGGCTCTCCTAGCCTTAGGCTAGGGCACCACTAGGTTTAGGCTAAGGCTATGGTTCCCTTAGCCTTAGGATAGGGCTCCCCTAGCCTTAGTCTAGGGCTCCCCTAGGCTTAGGCTAGGGCTCCCCTAGGCTTAGGCTAAGGCTAGCGCTCCCTTAGCGTTAGGTAAGGGCACCCCTAGGCTTACACTAGGGCTCCCCGAGCCTTAGGGTAGAGCTCCCCGAACCTTAGGCTATGGCTCCCCTAGCCTTAGGGTAGTGTTCCCCTAACCTTAAACTAGGGCACCATTTGGCTTAGGCTAAGGCTAGGGCTCCCCTAGCCTTAGGCTAGTGCTCCCCTAGCCTTAGCCTAGGGCAGCCCTAGGCTTAGGCTAAGGCTAGGTCTCCCTTAGCCTTGGGCTGGGGCTCCCCTAGCCTTAGGCTAGGGAACCCCTAGGCTTACGCTAAGGCTAGGGCTCCCCTAGCCTAAGGCTACGGCTCCCCTAGCCTTAGGATAGGGCTCCCATATCCTTAGGCTAGGGCACCACTAGGCTTAGGTTAAGGCAAGGGCTCCTCTAGCCTTAGGCTAGGGCTCCCCTATCCTTACGTTAGGGTACACCTAGGCTTAGGCCAAGGCTAGGGATCCCCTCGCCTTAGGCTAGGGCACCTTTAGGCTTAGGCTAAGGCTAGGGCTCCCCTAGGCTTAGGCTAAGGCTAGGGCTCACTAGCCTTAGGTTAGGGTTCCCCTAGCCTTAGGCTAGGGCACCCGTAGGCTTAGGCTAAGGCTAGGTCTCCCCTAGCCTTAGGCTAATGCTCCCCTAGCCTTGGGCTGGGGCACTTTTAGGCTTAGGCTTAGGCTAGGGCTCCCCTAGCCTTATGCTAAGGCTCCCCTAGGCTTAGGCTAAGGCTAGGGCTCCCCTAGCCTTAGTTTAGGGCACCCCTAGGCTTGGGCTAAGGCTAGCGCTCCCCTAGCCTTAGGCTAAGGCTAGGGCTCCCCTAGCCTTAGGTTAGGGCTCCCCTAGCCTTAGGCTAGGGCACCCCTAGGTTTAGGCTAAGGCTATGGTTCCCCTAGCCTTAGGATAGGGCTCCCCTAGCCTTAGTCTAGGGCTCCCCTAGGCTTAGGCTAGGGCTCCCCTAGGCTTACGCTAGGGCTCCCCGAGCCTTAAGCTAGAGCTCCCCGAACCTTAGGCTATGGCTCCCCTAGCCTTACGGTAGTGTTCCCCTAACCTTAGGCTAGGGCACCCCTAGGCTTAGGCTAAGGCTAGGGCTCCCCTAGCCTTAGCTAGGGCTCCCCTAGCCTTGGGTTGGGGCTCCCCTAGCCTTAGGCTAGGGCACCCCTAGGCTTAGGCTAGGGCACCCCTAGGCTTAGGCTAAGGCTAGGGCTCCCCTAGCCTTAGGCTAGGGCTCCCCTAGCCTTAGGCTAGGGCACGCCTAGGCTTAGGCTAAGGCTAGGGCTCCCTGAGACTTAGGCTAGGGCTCCCCTTACCTTAGGCTAGGGCACCCCTAGGCTGAGGCTAAGGCGAGGGCTCCCCTAGCCTTAGGATAGGGCTCCCATAGCCTTAGGCTAGGGCACCCGTAGGCTTAGGCTAAGGCTAGGGCTCCCCTAGCCTTAGGCTAGGGCTGCCCTAGCCTTAGGTTAGGGCACCCCTAGGCTTGGGCTAAGGGTAGCGCTCCCCTAGCCTTAAGCTAAGGCTAGGGCTCCCCTAGCCTTAGGTTAGGGCTCCCCTAGCCTTAGGCTAGGGCACCCCTAGGTTTAGGCTAAGGCTATGGTTCCCCTAGCCTTAGGATAGGGCTCCCCTAGCCTTAGTCTAGGGCTCCCCTAGGCTTAGGCTAGGGCTCCCCTAGGCTTAGGCTAAGGTTAGCGCTCCCCTCGCATTAGGTAAGGGCACCCCTAGGCTTACACTAGGGCTCCCCGAGCCTTAGGCTAGAGCTCCCCGAATCTTAGGCTATGGCTCCCCTAGCCTTAGTGTAGTGTTCCCCTAACCTTAGGCTAGGGCACCCCTAGGCTTAGGCTAAGGCTAGGGCTCCCCTAGCCTTAGGCTAGTGCTCCCTTAGCCTTAGCCTAGGGCACCCCTAGGCTTATGCTAAGGCTAGGTCTCCCCTAGCCTTAGGCTAGGGCTCCCCTAGCCTTGGGCTGGGGCTCCCCTAGCCTTAGGCTGGGGCTCCCCAAGCCTTAGGCTAGGGCTCCCCTAGCCTTAGGCTAGAGCTTTTCTAGACTTAGGTTAGGGCACTCCTAGGATTAGGCTAGGGTTTTTCTAGATTTAGGTTAGGGCACTCCTAGGCTTAGGCTAAGGCTAGCGCTCCACAAGCCTTAGGCTAGGGCACTTTTAGGCTTAGGCTTAGGCTAGGGCTCCCATAGCCTTATGCTAAGGCTCCCCTAGGCTTAGGTTAAGGCTAGGGCTCCCTGAGACTTAGGCTAGTGCTCCCCTAGCCTTAGGCTAGGGCACCCCTAGGCTTAGGCTAAGGCTAGGGCTCCCCAAGCCTTAGGCTAGTGCTCCCCTAGCCTTAGGCTAGGGCACCCCTAGGCTTAGGCTAAGGCTAGGGCTCCCCTAGCTTTAGGCTAGGGCTCCCCTAGCCTTAAGCTAGGGCTCCCCTAGCCTTAGTCTAGGGCACCCCTAACCTTAGGTTAGGGCTCCCCTATCCTTAAGCTATGGCACCCCTAGGCTTAGGTTAAGGCTAGGGCTCCCCTAGCCTTAGGCTAGGGCACCCCTAGGCTTAGGCTAGTGCTCCCCTAGCCTTAGGCTAGGGCAACCCTAGGCTTAGGCTAGGGCACCCCTAGGCTTAGGCTAAGGCTAGGGTCCCCTAGCCATAGGCTATGGCTCCCCTAGCCTAAGGCTAGGGCACCCCTAGGCTTAGGCTAAGGCTAGGGCTCCCCTAGCCTTAGGCTATGCCTCCCCTAGCCTTAGGCTAGAGCTACCCAAGCCTTGGGATAGGGCTCCCCTAGCCTTAGGCTAGGGCACCCCTAGGCTTAGGCTAAGGCTAGGGCTCCCCTAGCCTTAGGCTAGGGCTCCCCTAGCCTTAGGCTAGGGCTCCCCTAGCCTTAGGCTAGGGCTCCCCTAGCCTTATGCTAGGGCACCCCTAGGTTTAGGTTAAGGCAAGGGCTTCCCTAGTCTTAGGCTAATGTTCCCCTACCCTTAGGCTAGGGCTCCCCTAGCCATAGGTTAGGGCACCCCTAGGCTTAGGCCAAAGCTAGGGATCCCCTAGGCTTAGGCTAGGGCACCTTTAGGCTTAGGCTAAGGCTAGGGCTCCCCTAGCCTTAGGCTAGGGCTCCCCTAGCCTTAGACTAGGGCTCCCCTAGGCTTAGGCTAAGGCTAGGGCTCCCCTAGCCTTTGGTTAGTGCTCCCCTAGCCTTAGGCTAAGACACCCCCAGCCTTAAGCTAGGGCTCCTCTAGCCTTGGGCTAGGGCACTCCTAGGCTTAGGCTAGTGCTCCCCTAGCGTTAGGTAAGGGCACCCCTAAGCTTAGGCTAGGGCTCCCCGAGCCTTAGGCTAGGGCTCCCCGAACCTTAGGCTATGGCACCACTAGGCTTAGGTTAAGGCATGGGCTCCCCTAACCTTGGGCTAGGGCTCCCCTATCCTTATGTTAGGGCACCCCTAGGCTTAGGCTAAGGCTAGGGCTCCCCAAGCCTTAGGCTAGGCTCCCATAGCCTTAGACTTGGGCACCGATAGGCTTAGGCTAAGGCTAGGGCTCCCTGAGCCTTACTAGGGCTCCCCGAACCTTAGGGTATGGCTCTCCTAGCCTTAGGTTAGTGTACCCCTAACCTTAGGCTAGGGCACCCCTAGGCTTAGGCTAAGGCTAGGGCTCCCCTAGCCTTAGGCTAGGGCTCCCCTAGCCTTAGGCTAGGGCTCCCCTAGCCTTAGGCTAGGGCTTTTCTAGAATTAGGTTAGGGCACCCTTAGGCTTACGCTAAAGCTAGCGCTCCCCAAGCCTTAGGCTAGGGCACTTTTAGGCTTAGGCTAAGGCTAGGGCTCCCATAGCCTTAGGCTAAGGCTCCCCTAGCCTTTGGCTAGGGCTCTCCTAGCCTTAGGCTAGGGCACCCCTGGGCTTAGGCTAAGGCTAGGGCACCCCTAGCCTTAGGTTAGGGCTCCCCTAGCCTTAGGCTATGGAACCCCAAGGGTTAGGCTAAGGCTAGGGCTCCCCTACCTTTAGGCTAGGGCTCCCCTAGAATTAGGCTAAGGCTAGGGCTCCCTGAAACTTAGGCTAGGGCTCCGCTAGCCTTAGGATAGAGCTCCCCTAGCCTTAGGCTAGGGCACCACTAGGCTTAGGTTAAGGCATGGGCTCCCCTAACCTTGGGCTAGGGCTCCCCTATCCTTATGTTAGGGCACCCCTAGGCTTAGGCCAAGGCTAGGGATCCCCTCGCCTTAGGCTAGGGCACCTTTAGGCTTAGGCTAAGGCTAGTGCTCCCCTAGGCTTAGGCTAAGGCTAGGGCTCCCTAGCCTTAGGTTAGAGCTCCCCTAGCCTTAGGCTAGGGCACCCGTAGGCTTGGGCTAAGGCTAGGGCTCCCCTAGCCTTAGGCTAGGGCTCCCCTAGCCTTAGGCTAGGGCTCCCCTAGCCTTAGGCTAGGGCTCCCCTAGCCTTAGGTTAGGGCACCCCTAGGCTTGAGCTAAGGCTAGCGCTCCCCTAGCCTTAGGCTAAGGCTAGGGCTCCCCTAGCCTTAGGTTAGGGCTCCCCTAGCCTTAGGCGAGGGCACCCCTAGGTTTAGGCTAAGGCTATGGTTCCCCTAGCCTTAGGATAGGGCTCCCCTAGCCTTACTCTAGGGCTCCCCTAGGCTTAGGCTAGGGCTCCCCTAGGCTTAGGCTAAGGCTAGCGCTCCCTTAGCGTTAGGTAAGGGCACCCCTAGGCTTACACTAGGGCTCCCCGAGCCTTAGGCTAGAGCTCCCCGAACCTTAGGCTATGGCTCCCCTAGTCTTAGGGTAGTGTTCCCCTAACCTTAAGCTAGGGCACCCCTAGGCTTAGGCTAAGACTAGGGCTCCCCTAGCCTTAGGCTAGTGCGCCCCTAGCCTTAGCCTAGGGCACCCCTAGGCTTAGGCTAAGGCTAGGTATCCCCTAGCCTTGGGCTGGGGCTCCCCTAGCCTTAGGCTAGGGCTCCCCTAGCCTTAGGCTAGGGCACCCCTAGGCTTAGGCTAAGGCTAGGGCTCCCCTAGCCTAAGGCTAGGGCTCCCCTAGCCTTAGGATAGGGCTCCCCTAGCCTTAGGCTAGGGCACCACTAGGCGTAAGTTAAGGCAAGGGCTCCCCTAGCCTTAGGCTAGGGCTCCCCTATCCTTACGTTAGGGCACCCCTAGGCTTAGGCCAAGGCTAGGGATCCCCTCGCCTTAGGCTAGGGCTCCCTTAGCCTTAGGTTAGGGCACCCCAAGGCTTGGGCTAAGGCTAGCGCTCCCCTAGCCTTAGGCTAAGGCTAGGGCTCCCCTAGCCTTAGGTTAGGGCTCCCCTAGCCTTAGGCTAGGGCACCCCTAGGTTTAGGCTAAGGCTATGGTTCCCCTAGCCTTAGGATAGGGCTCCCCTAGCCTTAGTCTAGGGCTCCCCTAGGCTTAGGCTAGGGCTCCCCTAGGCTTACGCTAGGGCTCCCCGAGCCTTAGGCTAGAGCTCCCCGAACCTTAGGCTATGGCTCCCCTAGCCTTACGGTAGTGTTCCCCTAACCTTAGGCTAGGGCACCCCTAGGCTTAGGCTAAGGCTAGGTCTCCCCTAGCCTTAGGCTAGGTCTCCCCTAGCCTTGGGCTGGGGCTCCCCTAGCCTTAGGCTAGGGCACCCCTAGGCTTAGGCTAAGGCTAGGGCACCCCTAGGCTTAGGCTAAGGCTAGGGCTCCCTGAGACTTAGGCTAGGCCTCCCCTTACCTTAGGCTAGGACACCCCTAGGCTAAGGCTAAGGCGAGGGCTCCCCTAGCCTTAGGATAGGGCTCCCATAGCCTTAGGCTAGGGCACCCGTAGGCTTAGGCCAAGGCTAGGGCTCCCCTAGCCTTAGGCTAGGGCTCCCCTAGCCTTAGGTTAGGGCACCCCTAGGCTTGGGCTAAGGGTAGCGCTCCCCTAGCCTTAAGCTAAGGCTAGGGCTCCCCTAGCCTTAGGTTAGGACTCCCCTAGCCTTAGGTTAGGGCTCCCCTAGCCTTAGGCTAGGGCACCCCTAGGTTTAGGCTAAGGCTATGGTTCCCCTAGCCTTAGGATAGGGCTCCCCTAGCCTTAGTCTAGGGCTCCACTAGGCTTAGGCTAGGGCTCCCTTCGTGTTAGGTAAGGGCACCCCTAGGCTTACACTAGGGCTCCCCGAGCCTTAGGCTAGAGCTCCCCGAACCTTAGGCTATGGCTCCCCTAGCCTTAGGGTAATGTTCCCCTAAACTTAAGCTAGGGCACCCCTAGGCTTAGGCTAAGGCTAGGGCTCCCCTAGACTTAGGCTAGTGCTCCCCCAGCCTTAGCCTATGGCACTCCTAGGCTTAGGCTAAGGCTAGGTCTCCCCTAGCCTTAGGCTAGGGCTCCCCTAGCCTTGGGCTGGGGCTCCCCTAGCCTTAGGCTAGCGCACCCCTAGGCTTAGGCTAAGGCTAGGGCTCCCCTAGCCTAAGGCTAGGGCTCCCCTAGCCTTAGGATAGGGATCCCCTAGCCTTAGGCTAGGGCACCACTAGGCTTAAGTTAAGGCAAGGGCTCCCCTACCCTCAGGCTGGGGCTCCCCTATCCTTACGTTAGGGCAGCCCTATGCTTAGGCCAAGGCCAGGGATCCCCTCGCCTTAGGCTAGGGCACCTTTAGGCTTAGGCGAAAGCTAGGGCTCCCCTAGGCTTAGGCTAAGGCTAGGGCTCCCTAGCCTTAGGTTAGGGCTCCCCTAGCCTTAGGCTAGGGCACCCGTAGGCTTAGGCTAAGGCTAGGGCTCCCCTAGCCTTAGGCTAGGGCTCCCCTAGCCTTACGTTATGGCACCCCTAGGCTTGGGCTAAGGCTAGCGCTCCCCTAGCCTTAGGCTAAGGCTAGGGCTCCCCTAGCCTTAGGTTAGGGCTCCCCTAGCCTTAGGCTAGGGCACCCGTAGGTTTAGGCTAAGTCTATGGTTCCCCTAGCCTTTGGATAGGGCTCCCCGATCCTTAGTCTAGGGCTCCCCTAGGCTAAGGCTAGGGCTCCCCTAGGCTTACGCTAGGGCTCCCAGAGCCTTAGGCTAGAGCTCCCCGACCCTTAGGCTATGGCTCCCCTAGCCTTACGGTAGTGTTCCCCTAACCTTAGGCTAGGGCACCCCTAGGCTTAGGCTAAGGCTAGGGCTCCCCTAGCCTTAGGCTAGTGCTCCCCTAGCCTTGGGCTGGGGCTCCCCTAGCCTTCGGCTAGGGCTCCCCTAGCCTTAGCCTAGGGCACCCCAGGCTTAGGTTAAGGCTAGGGCTCCCTGAGACTTAGGCTAGGGCTCCCCTTACCTTACGCTAGGGCACCCCTAGGCTAAGGCGAAGGCGAGGGCTCCCCTAGCCTTAGGATAGGGCTCCCATAGCCTTAGGCTAGGGAACCTGTAGGCTTAGGCTAAGGCTAGGGCTCCCCTAGCCTTAGGCTAGGGCTCCCCTAGCCTTAGGTTAGGGCACCCCTAGCCTTAGGTTAGGGCACCCCTAGATTTGGGCTAAGGGTAGCGCTCCCCTAGCCTTAAGCTAAGGCTAGGGATCCCCTAGCCTTAGGTTAGGGCTCCCCTAGCCTTAGGCTAGGGCACCCCTAGGTTTAGGCTAAGGCTACGGTTCCCCTAGCCTTAGGATAGGGCTCCCCTGGCCTTAGTCTAGGGCTCCCTGAGGCTTAGGCTAGGGCTCCCCTAGGCTTAGGCTAAGGCTAGCGCTCCCCTCGCGTTAGGTAAGGGCACCCCTAGGCTTACACTAGGGCTCCCCGAGCCTTAGGCTAGAGCTCCCCGAACCTTCGGCTATGGCTCCCCTAGCCTTAGGGTAGTATTCCCCTAACCTTAAGCTAGGGCACCCCTAGGCTTAGGCTAAGGCTAGGTCTCCCCTAGCCTTAGGCTAAGGCTCCCCTACCCTTGGGCTGGGGCTCCCCTAGCTTTAGGCTAGGGCACCCCTAGGCTTAGGCTAAGGCTAGGGCTTCCCTAGCCTAAGGCTAGGGCTCCCCTAGCCTTAGGATAGGGATCCCCTAGCCTTAGGCTAGGGCACCACTAGGCTTAAGTTAAGGCAAGGGCTCCCCTAGCCTTAGGCTAGGGCTCCCCTATCCTTACGTTAGGGCAGCCCTATGCTTAGGCCAAGGCTAGGGATCTCCTCGCCTTAGGTTAGGGCACCCCTAGGCTTGGGCTAAGGCTAGCGATCCCCTAGCCTTAGGCTAAGGCTAGGACTCCCCTAGCCTTAGGTTAGGGCTCCCCTAGCCTTAGGCTAGGGCACCCCTAGGTTTAGGCTAAGGCTATGGTTCCCCTAGCCTTAGGATAGGGCTCCCCTAACCTCAGTCTAGGGCTCCCCTAGGCTTAGGCTAAGGCTAGAGCTCCTCTAGCGTTAGGTAAGGGCACCCCTAGGCTTATGCTAGGTCTCCCCGAGCCTTCGGCTAGAGCTCCCCTAACCTTAGGCTATGGCTCCCCTAGCCTTAGGGTAGTGTTCCCCTAACCTTAGGCTAGGGCACCCCTAGGTTTAGGATAAGGCTAGGGCTCCCCTAGCCTTAGGCTAGGGCTCTCCTAGGTTAGGCTAAGGCTAGGTCTCCCTGAGACTTAGGCTAGGGCTCCCCTAGCCTTAGGATAGGGCACCCCTAGGCTTAGGCTAAGGCTAGGGCTCCCCTAGCCTTTGGCTAGGGCTCCCCTAGCCTTAGGTTATGGCACCCCTAGGCTTGGGCTAAGGCTAGCGCTCCCCTAGCCTTAGGCTAAGGCTAGGGCTCCCCTAGCCTTAGGTTAGGGCTCCCCTAGCCTTAGGCTAGGGCACCCCTAGGTTTAGGCTAAGTCTATGGGTCCCCTAGCCTTAGGATAGGGCTCCCCGAGCCTTAGTCTAGGGCTCCCCTAGGCTAAGGCTAGGGCTCCCCTAGGCTTACGCTAGGGCTCCCAGAGCCTTAGGCTAGAGCTCCCCGAACCTTAGGCTATGGCTCCCCTAGCCTTACGGTAATGTTCCCCTAACCTTAGGCTAGGGCACCCCTAGGCTTAGGCTAAGGCTAGGGCTCCCCTAGCCTTAGGCTAGTGCTCCCCTAGCCTTGGGCTGGGGCTCCCCTAGCCTTAGGCTAGGGCTCCCCTAGCCTTAGGCTAGGGCACCCCTAGGCTTAGGTTAAGGCTAGGGCTACCTGAGACTTAGGCTAGGGCTCCCCTTACCTTAGGCTAGGGCACCCCTAGGCTAAGGCTAAGGCGAGGGCTCCCCTAGCCTTAGGATAGGGCTCCCATCGCCTTAGGCTAGGGCACCCGTAGGCTTAGGCTAAGGCTAGGGCTCCCCTAGCCTTAGGTTAGGGCACCCCTAGATTTGGGCTAAGGGTAGCGCTCCCCTAGCCTTAAGCTAAGGCTAGGGCTCCCCTAGCCTTAAGTTAGGGCTCCCCTAGCCTTAGGCTAGGGCACCCCTAGGTTTAGGCTAAGGCTATGGTTCCCCTAGCCTTAGGATAGGGCTCCCCTGGCCTTAGTCTAGGGCTCCCCGAGGCTTAGGCTAGGGCTCCCCTAGACTTAGGCTAAGGCTAGCGCTCCCCTCGCGTTAGGTAAGGGCACCCCTAGGCTTACACTAGGGCTCCCCGAGCCTTAGGCTAGAGCTCCCCGAACCTTAGGCTATGGCTCCCCTAGCCTTAGGGTAGTATTCCCCTAACCTTAAGCTAGGGAACCCCTAGGCTTAGGCTAAGGCTAGGTCTCCCCTAGCCTTAGGCTAGGGCTCCCCTACCCTTGGGCTGGGGCTCCCCTAGCTTTAGGCTAGGGCACCCCTAGGCTTAGGCTAAGGCTAGGGCTCCCCTAGCCTAAGGCTAGGGCTCCCCTAGCCTTAGGATAGGGATCCCCTAGCCTTAGGCTAGGGCACCACTAGGCTTAAGTTAAGGCAAGGGCTCCCCTAGCCTTAGGCTAGGGCTCCCCTATCCTTACGTTAGGGCAGCCCTATGCTTAGGCCAAGGCTAGGGATCTCCTCGCCTTAGGCTAGGGCACCTTTAGGCTTAGGCTATGGCTAGGGCTCCCCTAGGCTTAGGCTAAGGCTAGGGCTCCCTAGCCTTAGGTTAGAGCTCCCCTAGCCTTAGGCTAGGGCACCCGTAGGCTTAGGCTAAGGCTAGGGCTCCCCTAGCCTTAGGCTAGGGCTCCCCTAGCCTTAGGTTAGGGCACCCCTAGGCTTGGGCTAAGGCTAGCGATCCCCTAGCCTTAGGCTAAGGCTAGGACTCCCCTAGCCTTAGGTTAGGGCTCCCCTAGCCTTAGGCTAGGGCACCCCTAGGTTTAGGCTAAGGCTATGGTTCCCCTAGCCTTAGGATAGGGCTCCCCTAACCTTAGTCTAGGGCTCCCCTAGGCTTAGGCTAAGGCTAGAGCTCCTCTAGCGTTAGGTAAGGGCACCCCTAGGCTTACGCTAGGGCTCCCCGAGCCTTCGGCTAGAGCTCCCCTAACCTTAGGCTATGGCTCCCCTAGCCTTAGGGTAGTGTTCCCCTAACCTTAGGCTAGGGCACCCCTAGGCTTAGGATAAGGCTAGGGCTCCCCTAGCCTTAAGCTAGGGCTCCCCTAGGTTAGGCTAAGGCTAGGTCTCCCTGAGACTTAGGCTACGGCTCCCCTAGCCTTAGGATAGGGCACCCTTAGGCTTAGGCTAAGGCTAGGGCTCCCCTAGCCTTAGGCTAGTGCTCCCCTAGCCTTAGGCTAGGGTACCCCTAGGCTTAGGCTAGGGCACCCCTAGCCTTAGGCTAAGGCTAGGGTTCCCCTAGCCTTAGCTAGAGCTACCCTAGCCTTGGGCTAGGGCTCCCCTAGCCTTAGGCTAGCGCACCCCTAGGCTTAGGCTAAGGATAGGGCTCCCCTAGCCTTAGGCTAGGGCTCCCCTAGCCTTAGGCTAGGGCTCACCTAGCCTTATGCTAGGGCACCCCTAGGCTTAGGTTAAGGCACGGGTTCCCCTAGTCTTAGGATAATGCTCCCCCAACCTTAGGCTAGGGCTCCCCTAGCCTTAGGTTAGGGCACCCCTACGCTTTGGCCAAAGCTAGGGATCCCCTAGGCTTAGACTAGGGCACCTTTATGCTTAGGCTAAGGCTAGGACTCCCCTAGCCTTAGGCTATTGCTCCCCTAGCCTTAGTCTAGGGCTCTGCTAGGCTTAGGCTAAGGCTAGGGCTCCCCTAGCCTTAGGCTAGGGTTCCCCTAGCCTTAGGCTAGGGCACCCCTAGTCTTAGGCTAAGGCTAGGGCTCCCCTAGCTTTAGGTTAGGGCTCCCCTAGCCTTAGGCTAGGGCACCCGTAGGCTTAGGCTAGGGCACCCCTAGGCTTAGGCTAAGGCTAGGGCTCCCCTAGCCTTAGGCTAGGGCACCCCAAGGCTTTGGCTAAGGCTAGGGCTCCCTTAGCCTTCGGCTAGGGCACACCTAGGTTTAGGCTAAGGCTAGGGCTCCCCTAGCCTTAGGCTAGGGCTCCCCTAGTCTTAGGCTAGGGCTCCCCTAGACTTAGGCTAAGGCTAGGGCTCCCCTAGCCTTAGGCTAGGGCACCCCTAGCCTTAATCTAGGGCTCCCCGAACAATAGACTATTGCTCCTCTAGCCTTAGGCTAGGGCTCCTCTAGCCTTGGGCTAGGGCACTCCTAGGCTTAGGCTAATGCTCCCCTAGCGTTAGGTAAGGGCACCCCTAAGCTTAGGCTAGGGCTCCCCGAGCATTAGGCTAGGGCTCCCCGAACCTTAGGCTATGGCTCCCCTAGCCTTAGGCTAGTGTTCCACTAACCTTAGGCTAGGGCACCCCTAGGCTTAGGCTAAGGCTAGGGCTCCCCGAGCCTTAGGCTAGGGCTCTGATAGCCTTAGGCTAGGGCACCGATAGGCTTAGGCTAAGGCTAGGGCTCCCTGAGCCTTACTAGGGCTCCCCGAACCTTAGGGTATGGCTCCCCTAGCCTTAGGTTAGTGTACCCCTAACGTTAGGCTAGGGCACCCCTAGGCTTAGGTTAAGGCTAGGGCTCCCCTAGCCTTAGGCTAGGGCTCCCCTAGCCTTAGGCTAGGGCTCCCCTAGCCTTAGGCTAGGGCTTTTCTAGACTTAGGTTAGGGCACCCTTATTCTTACGCTAAAGCTAGCGCTCCCCAAGCCTTAGGCTAGGGCACTTTTAGGCTTAGGGTAAGGCTAGGGCTCCCATAGCCTTAGGCTAAGGCTCCCCTAGCCTTAGGCTAGGGCTCCCCTAGCCTTAGGCTAGGGCACCCCTAGGCTTAGGCTAAGACTAGGGAACCTCTAGCCTTAGGTTAGGGCTCCCCTAGCCTTAGGGTATAGAACCCCAAGGCTTAGGCTAAGGCTAGGGCTCCCCTACCCTTAGGCTAGGGCTTCCCTAGGCTTAGGCTAAGGCTAGGGCTCCCGAAGACTTAGGCTAGGGCTCCCCTAGCCTTAGTCTAGTCCTCCACTAGCCTTAGGCTAGGGCACCCCCAGGCTTAGGCTAAGGCTAAGGCTCCCCTAGCCTTAGGTTAGGGCTCCCCTAGACTTAGGCTAGGGCACCCCTGGGCTTAGGCTAAGGCTAGGTCTCCCCTAGCCTAAGGCTATGGCTCCGCTAGCCTTAGGATAGGGCTCCGCTAGCCTTAGGCTAGGACACCACTAGGCTTAGGTTAAGGCATGGGCTCCCCTAGCCTTAGGCTAGGGCTCCCCTATCCTTACGTTAGGGCACCCCTAGGCTTAGGCCAAGGCTAGGGATCCCCTCGCCTTAGGCTAGGGCACCCGTAGGCTTAGGCTAAGGCTAGGGCTCCCCTAGCCTTAGACTAGGGCTCCCCTAGCCTTAGGTTAGGGCACCCCTAAGCTTGGGCTAAGGCTAGCGCTCCCCTAGCCTTAGGCTAAGGCTAGGGCTCCCCTAGCCTTAGGTTAGGGCTCCCCTAGCTTTAGGCTAGGGCACCCCTAGGTTTAGGCTAAGGCTATGGTTCCCCTAGCCTTAGGATAGGGCTCCCCTAACCTTAGTCTAGGGCTCCCCTAGGCTTAGGCTAGGGCTCCCCTGGGCTTAGGCTAAGGCTAGCGCTCCCTTACCGTTAGGTAAGGGCACCCCTAGGCTTACACTAGGGCTCCCCGAGCCTTAGGCTAGAGCTCCCTGAACCTTAGGCTATGGCTCCCCTAGCCTTAGGGTAGTGTTCCCCTAGCCTTAGCCTAGGGCACCCCAAGGCTTAGGCTAAGGCTAGGTCTCCCCTAGCCTTGGGCTGGGGCTCCCCTAGCCTTAGGCTAGGGCACCCCTAGGCTTAGGCTAAGGCTAGGGCTCCCCTAGCCTAAGGCTAGGGCTCCCCTAGCCTTAGGATAGGGCTCCCCTGGCCTTAGGCTAGGGCACCACTAGGCTTAGGTTAAGGCAAGGGCTCCCCTAGCCTTAGGCTAGGGCTCCCCTATCCTTACGTAAGGCACCCCTAGGCTTAGGCCAAGGCTAGGGATCCCCTCGGCTTAGGCTAGGGCACCTTTAGGCTTAGGCTAAGGCTAGGGCTCCCCTAGGCTTAGGCTAAGGCTAGGGCTCCCTAGCCTTAGGTTAGGGCTCCCCTAGCCTTAGGCTAGGGCACCCGTAGGTTTAGGCTAAGGCTAGGGCTCCCCTAGCATTAGGCTAGGGGTCCCCAAGCCTTAGGTTAGGGCACCCCTAGGCTTGGGCTAAGGCTAGCGCTCCCCTAGCCTTAGGCTAAGGCTAGGGCTCCCCTAGCCTTAGGATAGGGCTCCCCTAGCCTTAGTCTAGGGCTCCCCTAGGCTTAGGCTAGGGCTCCCCTAGGCTTACGCTAGGGCTCCCCGGACCTTAGGCTAGAGCTCCCCGAACCTTAGGCTATGGCTCCCCTAGCCTTACGGTAGTGTTCCCCTAATCTTAGGCTAGGGCACCCCTAGGCTTAGGCTAAGGATAGGGCTCCCCCAGCCTTAGGCTAGTCCTTCTCTAGCCTTAGCCTAGGGCACCCCTAGTCTTAGGCTAAGGCTAGGTCTCCCCTAGCCTTAGGCTAGGGCTCCCCTAGCCTTAGGCTAGGGCTCCCCTAGCCTTAGGCTAGGGCTCCCCTAGCCTTAGGCTAGGGCTCCCCTAGCCTTGGGCTGGGACTCCCCTAGCCTTAGGCTATGGCACCCCTTGGCTTAGGCTAAGGCTAGGGCTCCCCTAGCCTTAGGCTAGGGCTCCCCTAGCCTTAGGCTAGGGCACCCCTAGGCTTAGGCTAAGGCTAGGGCTCCCTGAGACTTAGGCTAGGGCTCCCCATACCTTAGGCTAGGGCACCCCTAGGCTAAGGCTAAGGCGAGGGCTCCCCTAGCCTTAGGATAGGGCTCCCATAGCCTTAGGCTAGGGCACCCGTAGGCTTAGGCTAAGGGTAGGGCTCCCCTAGCCTTAGGCTAGGGCTCCCCTAGCCTTAGGTTAGGGCACCCCTAGGCTTGGGCTAAGGGTAGCGTTCCCCTAGCCTTAAGCTAAGGATAGGGCTCCCCTAGCCTTAGGTTAGGGCTTCCCTAGCCTTAGGTTAGGGCTCCCCTAGCTTTAGGCTAGGGCACCCCTAGGTTTAGGCTAAGGCTATGGTTCCCCTAGCCTTAGGATAGGGCTCCACTAGCCTTAGTCTAGGGCTCCCCTAGGCTTAGGCTAGGGCTCCCCTAGGCTTAGGCTAAGGCTAGCGCTCCCCTCGCGTTAGGTAAGGGCACCCCTAGGCTTACACTAGGGCTCCCCGAGCCTTAGGCTAGAGCTCCCCGAACCTTAGGCTATGGCTCCCCGAGCCTAGCTAGTAGACCGTAGTGTTCCCCTAACCTTAAGCTAGGGCACCCCTAGGCTTCGGCTAAGGCTAGGGCTCCCGTAGCCTAAGGCTAGGGCTCCCCTAGCCTTAGGATAGGGATTCCCTAGCCTTAGGCTAGGGCACCACTAGGCTTAAGTTAAGGCAAGGGCTCCCCTAGCCTTAGGCTAGGGCTCCCCTATCCTTACGTTAGGACAGCCCTATGCTTAGGCCAAGGCTAGGGATCTCCTCGCCTTAGGCTAGGGCAACTTTAGGCTTAGGCTAAGGCTAGGGCTCCCCTAGGCTTAGGCTAAGGCCAGGGCTCCCTAGCCTTAGGTTAGATCTCCCCTAGCCTTAGGCTAGGGCACCCGTAGGCTTAGGCTAAGGCTAGGGCTCCCCTAGCCTTAGGCTAAGGCTCCCCTAGCCTTAGGTTAGGGCACCCCTAGGCTTGGGCTAAGGCTAGCGATCCCCTAGCCTTAGGCTAAGGCTAGGGCTCCCCTAGCCTTAGGTTAGGGCTCCCCTAGCCTTAGGCTAGGGCACCCCTAGGCTTAGGCTAAGGCTAGGGCTCCCCTAGCCTTAGGCTAGTGCTCCCCTAGCCTTAGCCTAGGGCACCCCTAGGCTAAGGCTAAGGGTAGGTCTCCCCTAGCCTTAGGCTACGGCTCCCCTAGCCTTGGGTTGGGGCTCCCCTAGCCTTAGGCTAGGGCTTTTCTAGACTTAGGTTAGGGCACTCCTAGGATTAGGCTAGGGCTTTTCTAGACTTAGGTTAGGGCACTCCTAGGCTTAGTCTAAGGCTAGCGCTCCATAAGCCTTAGACTAGGGCACTTTTAGGCTTAGGCTTAGGGTAGGGCTCCCCTAGCCTTAGGCTAAGGCTCCCCTAGGCTTAGGCTAAGGCTAGGGCTCCCTGAGACTTAGGCTAGGGCTCCCCTAGCCTTAGGCTAGGGCACCCCTAGGCTTAGGCTAAGGCTAGGGCTTCCATAGCCTTAGGCTAGTGCTCCCCTAGCCTTAGGCTAGGGCACCCCTAGGCTAAGGCTAAGGCGAGGGTTCCCCTAGCCTTAGGTTAGGGCTCCCCTAGCCTTAGGCTAGGGCTCCCATAGCCTTAGGCTAGTGTACCCCTAACCTTAGGCTAGGGCACCCCTAGGTTTAGGTAAAGCTAGTGCTCCCCAAGCCTTATGCTAGGGCACTTTTAGGCTTAGGCTAAGGCTAGGGCACTCCTAGCCTTAGGTTAGGGCTTCCCTAGCCTTAGGCTATGGAACCCCAAGGCTTAGGGTAAGGCTAGGGCTCCCCTAGCCTTAGGCTACGGCACCCCTAGGCTTAGGCTAAGGCTAGGGCTCCCCTAGCCTTAGGTTAGGGCTCCCCTAGCCTTAGGCTAGGGCACCCGTAGGCTTAGGCTAAGTCTAGGACTCCCCTAGCCTTAGGCTAGGGCACCCCTAGCCTTATGCTAGGGCTTCCCTAACCTTAGGCTAGGGCACACCTAGCCTTAGGCTAGGGCTCCCCTAGCCTTAGGCTAGTGCTCCCCTAGTCTTAGACTAGGGCTCCCCTAGGCTTAGGCTAAGGCTACGGCTCCCCTAGCCTTTGGCTAGTGCTCCCCTAGCCTTAGACTAGGGCACCCCTAGTCTTAATTTGGGGCTCCCCTAGCCTTAGGCTAGGGCTCCCCTAGCCTTAGGCTAGTGCTCCCCTAGCCTTAGGCTAGGGAACGCCTAGGCTTAGGCTAAGGCTAGGGCTCCCCTAGCCTTAGGCTAGGGCTCCCCTAGCCTTGGGCTAGGGCTCCCCTAGCCTTAGGCTAGGCACGCCTAGGCTTAGGCTAAGACTAGGGCTCCCCTAGCCTTAGGCCAGGGCTCCCCTAGCCTTGGGCTAGGGCTCCCCTAGCCTTAGGCTAGGGCTTTTCTAGCCTTAGGATAGGGCACCCCTAGGCTTAGGCTAAGGCTAGGGCTCCCCTAGCCTTAGGCTAAGGCTCCCCTAGCCTTAGGCTACGGCTCCTCCAGCCTTAGGCTAGGGCACCCCTAGGCTTAGGCTAAGGCTAGGGCTCCCTAGCCTTAGGCTAAGGCTCCCCTAGCCTTAGGCTAAGGGTCCCCTAGCCTTATGCTTGGGCACCCCTAGGCTTAGGCTAAGGCTAGGGCTCCCCTAGCCTTAGGCTAGGGCTCCCCTAGCCTTGGGCTAGGGCTCCCCTAGCCTTAGGCTAGGCACGCCTAGGCTTAGGCTAAGGCTAGGGCTCCCCTAGCCTTAGGCCAGGGCTCCCCTAGCCTTGGGCTAGGGCTCCCCTAGCCTTAGGCTACGGCTCCTCTAGCCTTAGGATAGGGCACCCCTAGGCTTAGGCTAAGGCTAGGGCACCCCTAGCCTTAGGCTAGGGCTCCCCTATGTTAGGATAAGGCTAGGGCTCCCTGAGACTTAGGCTAGGGCACCCCTAGCCTTAGGCTAAGGCTAGGGCTTCTCTACCCTTAGGATAGGGAACCCCTAGGCTTAGGCTAAGGCTAGGGCTCCCCTAGCCTTAGGCTAGGGCTTCCCTAGTCTTAGGCTAGGGCTCCCCTAGCCTTGGGCTAGGGCTCACCTAGCCTTACGCTAGGCACCCCTAGGCTTAGGCTAAGGCTAGGGCTCCCCTAGCCTTGGGCTAGGGCTCCCCTTGCCTTAGGCTAGGGCTTTTCTAGCCTTAGGTTAGGGCAACCCTAGGCTTAGGTTAAGGCTAGGGCTCCCCTAGCCTTAGGTAGGGCTCCCCTAACCTTAGGCTATGGCACCCCTAGGCTTAGGTTAAGGCTAGGGCTCCTCTAGCCTTAGGCTGTTGCTGCCCTAGGTTAGGATAAGGCTACGGCTCCCTGAGACTTAGGCTAGGGCTCCCTTAGCCTTAGGCTAGGGCACCCCTAGCCTTAGGCTAAGGCTAGGGCTTCTCTAGCCTTAGGATAGGGAACCCCTAGGCTTAGGCTAAGGCTAGGGCTCCCCTAGCCTTAGGCTAGGGCTTCCCTAGTCTTAGGCTAGGGCTCCCCTAGCCTTGGGCTAGGGCTCACCTAGCCTTACGCTAGGCACCCCTAGGCTTAGGCTAAGGCTAGGGCTCCCCTAGCCTTGAGCTAGGGCTCCCCTTGCCTTAGGCTAGGGCTTTTCTAGCCTTAGGTTACGGCAACCCTAGGCTTAGGCTAAGGCTAGGGTTCCCCTAGCCTTAGGCTATGGCTCCTCTAGCCTTAGGCTAGACCTACCCTAGCCTTGGGTTAGGGCTCCCCTAGCCTAAGGTAGGGCACCCCTAGGCTTAGGCTAAGGATAGGGCTCCCCGAGCCTTAGGCTAGGGCTCCCATATCCTTAGGCTAGTGCACCGATAGGCTTAGGCTAAGCTAGGGCTCCCCGAGCCTTACTAGTGCTCCCCAAACTTTAGGCTATGGCTCCCCTAGCCTTAGGCTAGTGTACCCTAACCTTAGGCTAGGGCACCCCTAGGCTTAGGCTAAGGCTAGGGCTCCCCTAGCCTTGGGCTAGTGCTCCCGTAGCCTTAGGCTAGGGCTCCCTTAGGCTTAGGCTAAGGCTAGGGCTCCCCTAGCCTTAGGCTCGGGCACCCCTAGGCTTAGGCTAAGGCTAGGGCTCCCCTAGCCTTAGGCTAGGGCTCCCCTAGCCTTAGGCTAGGGCTCCCCTAGCCTTAGGCTAGGTCTTCTCTAGACTTAGGTTAGGGCAACCCTAGGTTTAGGCTAAAGCTAGCGCTCCCCAAGCCTTAGGCTAGGGCTCTTTTAGGCTTAGGCTAAGGCTAGGGCTTCCCTAGCTTAGGCTAAGGCTTCCCTAGCCTTAGGCTAGGGCTCCCGTAGCCTTAGATTTGGGCACCCCTAGGCTTAGGCTAAGGCTAGGGCACCCCTAGCCTTAGGTTAGGGCTCCCCTAGCCTTAGGCTATGGAACCCCAAGACTTAGGCTAAGGCTAGGGCTCCCCTACCCTTAGGCTAGGGCTCCCCTAGGCTTAGGCTAAGGCTAGGGCTCCCTGCGACTTAGGCTAGGGCTCCCCAAGCCTTAGGCTAGGACACCCCTAGGCTTAGGCTAAGGCTAGGGTTCCCCTAGCCTTAGGCTAGTGCTCCCCTAGCCTTAGTCTAGGGCACCCCTAGGCTTAGGCTAAGGCTAAGGCTCCCCTAGCCTTAGGTTTGCACTACCCTAGCCTTAGGCTTGGGCTACCCTAGCCTTGGGCTAGGGCTCCCCTAGCCTTAGGCTAGGGCACCCCTAGTATTAGGCTAAGGTAGGGCTCCCCTAGCCTTAGGCTAGGGCTCCCCTAGTCTTAGGCTAAGGCTAGGGCCCCCGAGCCTTGGGCTCTGGCTGCCCTAGCCTTACGTTAGGGCACCCCTAAGCTCTGGCTAAGGCTAGCGCTCCCCTAGCCTTAGGCTAGGGCACTTTTAGGCTTAGGCTAAGGCTAGGGCTCCCCTAGCCTTAGGCTAGGGCACCCCTAGGCTTAGGCTAAGGCTAGGGCTCCCCTACCCTTAGGTTAGGGCTCCCCTAACCTTAGGCTAGGGCACCCGTAGGCTTAGGCTAAGTCTAGGACTCCCCTAGCCTTAGGCTAGGGCTCCCCTAGTCTTAGGCTAGGGCTCCCATAGGCTTAGGGTAAGGCTAGGGCTCCCCTAGCCTTAGGCTACTGCTCCCCTAGCCTTAGACTAGAGCACCACTAGCCTTAGGCTAGGGCACTCCAACCTTAGGCTAGCGCTCCCCTAGCGTTAGGTAAGGGCACCCCTAGGCTTAGGCTATGGCTAGGGCTCCCCTAGACTAAGGCTAGTGCTCCCCAAACCTTAGGCTAGAGCACCCCTAGGCTTAGGTTAAGGCTAGGGCTCCCCTAGCCTTAGGCTAGGGCTCCCCTAGGTTAGGCTAAGGCTAGGGCTCCCTGAGACTTAGACTAGGGCTCCCCTAGCTTTAGGCTAGGGCACCCCTAGGCTTAGGCTAAGGCTAGGGCTCCCCTAGCCTTAGGCTAATGCTCCCCTAGCCTTAGGCAAGGGCACCCCTAGGCTTAGGCTAAGGCTAGGGCTCCCCTAGCCTTAGGCTAATGCTCCCCTAGCCTTGGGCTATGGCTCCCCTAGCCTTAGGCTAGGGCACCCCTAGGCTTAGACTAAGGCTAGGGCTCCCCTAGGCTTAGGCTAGGGCTCCCCTATCCTTAGGCTAGTGCTCCCCTAGCCTTAGGCTAGGGCACCCCTAGGCTTAGGCTAAGGCTAGGGCTCCTCTAGCCTTAGGATAGGGCACCCCTAGGCTTAGGCTAAGGCTAGGGCTCCCCTAGCCTTAGGTTAGGGCTCCCCTAGCCTTGGGCTAGGGCTCCCCTAGCCTTAGGCTAGGCACCTTTAGGCTTAGGCTAAGGCTAGGGCTCCCCTAGCCTTAGGCTAGGGCTCCCCTAGCCTTGGGCTAGGGCTCCCCTAGCCTTAGGCTAGGCACCCCTAGGCTTAGACTAAGGCTAGGGCTCCCCTATGCTTAGGCTAGGGCACCCCTAGGATTAGGCTATGGCTAGGGTTCCCCTAGCCTTAGGCTATGGCTCCCCTAGCCTTAGGCTCGAGCTACCCTAGCCTTGGGCTAGGGCTCCCCTAGCCTTAGGTAGGGCATCCCTAGGCTTAGGCTAAGGCTAGGGCTCCCCGAGCCTTAGGCTAGGGCTCCCATATCCTTAGGCTAGGGCACCGATAGGCTTAGGCTAAGGCTAGGGATCCCCGAGCCTACTAGTGCTCCCCAAACTTTAGGCTATGGCTCCCCTAGCCTTAGGCTAGTGTACCCCTAACCTTAGGCGAGGGCACCCCTAGGCTTAGGCTAAGGCTAGGGCTCCCCTAGCCTTAGGCTAGTGCTCCCCTAGCCTTAGGCTAGGGCTCCCTTAGGCTTAGGCTAAGGCTAGGGCTCCCCTAGCCTTAGGCTAGGGCACCCCTAGGCTTAGGCTAAGACTAGGGCTCCCCTAGCCTTAGGCTAGGGCTCCCCTAGCCTTAGGCTAGGTCTTCTCTAGACTTAGGTTAGGGCACCCCTAGGTTTAGGCTAAAGCTAGCGCTCCCCAAGCCTTAGGCTAGGGCAATTTTAGGCTTACGCTAAGGCTAGGGCTTCCCTAGCCTTAGCCTAAGGCTTCCCTAGCCTTAGGCTAGGGCTCCCCTAGCCTTAAAATTGGGCACCCCTAGGCTTAGGCTAAGGCTGGGGCACCCCTAGCCTTAGGTTAGGGCTCCCCTAGCCTTAGGCTATGGAACCCCAAGACTTAGGCTAAGGCTAGGGCTCCCCTACCCTTAGGCTAGGGTACCCCTAGGCTTAGGCTAAGGCTAGGGTTCCCCTAGGCTTAGGCTAGTGCTCCCCTAGCCTTAGTTTAGGGCACCCATAGGCTTAGGCTAAGGCTAAGGCTCCCCTATCCTTAGGTTTGGGCTCCCCTAGCCTTAGGCTTGGGCTACCCTAGCCTTGGGCTAGGGCTCCCCTAGCCTTAGGCTAGGGCACCCCTAGGCTTAGGCTAAGTAGGGCTCCCCTAGCCTTAGGCTAGGGCTCCCCTAGGCTTAGGCTAAGGCTAGGGCCCCCGAGCCTTGGGCGCTGGCTCCCCTAGCCTTACGTTAGGGCACCCCTAGGCTTAGGTTAGGGCACCCCTAGGCTCTGGCTAAGTCTAGCGCTCCCCTAGCCTTAGGCTAGGGCACTTTTAGGCTTAGGCTAAGGCTAGGGCTCCCTAGCCTTAGGTTAGGGCTCCCCTAGCCTTAGGTTAGGGCACCCCTAGGCTCTGGCTAAGTCTAGCGCTCCCCTAGCCTTAGGCTAGGGCACTTTTAGGCTTAGGCTAAGGCTAGGGCTCCCCTAGCCTTAGGCTAGAGCACCCCTAGCCTTAGGCTAGGGCTCTCCTAACCTTAGGCTAGGGCACACCTAGCCTTAGGCTAGGGTCCCCTAACCTTAGTCTAGGTCTCCCCTAGTCTTAGGATAGGGCTCCCCTAGGCTTAGGGTAAGCCTAGGCCTCCCCTAGCCTTAGGCTAGTGCTCCCCTAGCCTTATACTAGGGCACCCCTATCCTTAGGCTAGGGCACTCCAAGGCTTAGGCTAGCGCTCCCCTAGCGTTAGGTAAGGGCACCCCTAGGCTTAGGCTAGGGCTCCCGGAGCCTTAGGCTAGGACTCCCCGAACCTTAGGCTATGGCACCCCTAGCCTTAGGCTAGTGTTCCCCTAACCTTAGGCTAGGGCACCCCTAGGCTTAGGCTATGGCTAGGGCTCCCCTAGCCTTAGGCTAGTGCTCCCCTAGCCTTAGGCTAGGGCACCCCTAGGCTTAGGCTAAGGCTAGGGCTCCCCTATCCTTAGGCTAGGGCTCCCCTAGCCTTGGGCTAGGCACCCCTAGGCTTATGCTAAGGCTAGGGCTCCCCTTCCCTTAGGCTAGGGCTCCCCTAGCCTTGGGCTAGGGCTACCCTAGCCTTAGGGTAGGGCTTTTCTAGCCTTAGGTTAGGGCACCCCTAGGCTTAGGCTAAGGCTAGGGCTCCCCTAGCCTTAGGCTAAGGCTCCCCTAGCCTTAGGCTAGGGCACCCCTAGGCTTAGGCTAAGGCTAGGGCACCCCTAGCTTTAGGTTAGGGCTCCCCTAGCCTTAGGCTATGGCACCCCTAGGCTTAGGTTAAGGCTTGGGCTCCCCTAGCCTTAGGCTAGGGCACCCCTAGGCTTAGGCTAAGGCTAGGGCTCCCCAAGCGTTAGTCTAGTGCTCCCATAGCCTAAGGCTGGGGCACCCCTAGGCTTAGGCTTGGGCTCCCCTAGCCTTAGGCTAGAGCTACCCTAGCCTTGGGCTAGGGCTCCCCTTGCCTTAGGTAGGGCACCCCAAGGCTTAGGCTAAGGTTAGGGCTCCCCGAGCCTTAGGCTAGGGCTCCCATAGCCTTAGGGAAGGGCACCGATAGGCTTAGGCTAAGGCTAGGGCTCCCCGAGCCTTACTAGGGCTCCCCAAACCTTAGGCTATGGCTCCCCTAGCCTTAGGCTAGTGTACCCCTAACCTTAGGCTAGAGCTCCCCTAGCCTTAGGCTAGTGCTCCCCTAGCCATAGGCTAGGGCACCCCTAGGCTTAGGCTAAGGCTAGGGCTCCCCTAGCCTTAGGCTAGGGCACCCCTAGGCTTAGGCTAAGGCTAGGGCTTCCCTAGCCTTAGGCTAGGGCTCCCCTAGCCTTAGGCTAGGGCTTTTCTAGACTTAGGTTAGGGCACCCCTAGGCTTAGGCTAAAGCTAGCGCTCCCCAAGCCTTAGGCTAGGGCACTTTTAGGCTTAGGCTAAGGCTAGGGCTCCCCTAGCCTTAGGCTAAGGCTCCCCTAGCCTTAGGCTAGGGCTCCCCTAGCCTTAGGCTAGGGCTCCCCTAGCCTTAGGCTAGGGCACCGCTAGGCTTAGGCTAAGGCTAGGGCACGGCTTTCCTAGCCTTAGGCTATGGAACCCCAAGGCTTAGGCTAAGGCTAGGGTTCCCCTACCCTTAGGCTAAAGCTCCCCTAGGCTTAGGCTAAGGCTAGGGCTCCCATAGCCTTAGGCTAGTGCTCCCCTAGCTTTAGGCTAGGGCACCCCTAGGCTTAGGCTAAGGCTAAGGCTGCCCTAGCCTTAGGCTAGGGCTCCCCTAGCCTTACGTTAGGGCACCCCTAATCTTAGGCCAAGGCTAGGGATCCCCTAGCCTTAGGCTAGGGCACCTTTAGGCTTAGGCTAAGGCTAGGGCTCCCCTAGGCTTAGGCTAAGGCTAGGGCTTCCTAGCCTTATGTTAGGGCTCACCTATCCATAGGCTAGGGTACCCCTAGGCTTAGGCTAAGGCTTGGGCTCCCCTAGCCTTAGGCTAGGGCTCCTCTAGCCTTAGGTTAGGGCACCCCTAGGCTTGGGCTAAGGCTAGCGCTCCCCTAGCCTTAGGCTAAGGCTAGACTCCCCTAGTCTTAAGTTAGGGCTCCCCTAGCCTTAGCCTAGGGCACCCCTAGGTTTAGGCTAAGGCTATGGTTCCCCTAGCCTTAGTATAGGGCTCCCCTAGGCTTAGGCTAAGGCTAGGGTTCCCCTAGCCTTAGGCTATGGCTCCCCTAGCCTTAGGCTAGAGCTACGCTAGCCTTGGGCTAGGGCTCCCCTAGCCTTAGGTAGGGCACCCCTAGGCTTAGGCTAAGGCTAGGGCTCCCCAAACCTTAGGCTAGGGCTCCCCTAGCCTTAGGCTAGGGCACCGCTAGGCTTAGGCTAAGGCTAGGGCACGGCTTTCCTAGCCTTAGGCTATGGAACCCCAAGGCTTAGACTAAGGCTAGGGCTCCCCTACCCTTAGGCTTGAGCTCCCCTAGGCTTAGGCTAAGGCTAGGGCTCCCCTAGCCTTAGGCTAGTGCTCCCCTAGCCTTAGGCTAGGGCACCCCTAGGCTTAGGCTAAGGCTAAGGCTCCTCTAGCCTTAGGTTAAGGCACCCCTAGGCTTGGGCTAAGGCTAGCGCTCCCCTAGCCTTAGGCTAAGGCTAGGACTCCCCTAGTCTTAGGTTAGGACTCCCCTAGCCTTAGGCTAGGGGTCCCCTAGGCTTAGGCTAAGGCTAGCGCTCTCCTGGCGTTAGGTAAGGGCACCCCTAGTCTTATGCTAGGGCTCCCTGAGCCTTAGGCTAGGGCTCCCTGAACCTTAGGCTAGGGCTCCCCTAGCCTTGGGCTACGGTTCCCCTAGCCTTAGGCTAGTGCACTTCTAGGCTTAGGCTAAGGGTAGGGCTCCCGTAGCCTTAGGCTACGGCTCCCCTAGTCTTAGGCTAAGGCTTTTCTAGACTTAGGTTAGGGCACTCCTAGGCTTAGGCTAAGGCTAGGGCTCCACAAGCCTTAGGCTAGGGCACTTTTAGGCTTAGGCTTAGGCTAGGGCTCCCCTAGCCTTAGGCTAAGGCTCCCCTAGGCTTAGTCTAAGGCTAGGGCTCCCTGAGACTTGGGCTAAGGCTCCCCTAGCCTTAGGCTAGGGCACCCCTAGGCTTAGGCTAAGGCTAGGGCTCCCCTAGCCTTAGGCTAGGGCTCCCCTAGCTTTAACTAGGGCTCCCCTAGCCGTGGGCTAGGGCTCCCCTAGCCTAAGGCTAGGGCACCCCTAGGCTTAGGCTATGGCTAGGGCTCCCCGAACCTTAAGCTATGGCTCCCCTAGCCTTAGGCCAGGGCACCCCTAGGCTTAGGCTAAGGCTAGGGCTCCTCTAGCCTTAGGCTAGGGCACCCCTAGGCTTAGGCTAAGGCTAGGGCTCCCCTAGCCTTAGGCTAGGGGTCCCCTAGCCTTAGGCTAGGACTTTTCTAGCCTTAGGTTAGGGCACCCCTAGGCTTAGGCTAATGCTAGGGCTCCCCTAGCCTTAGGCTAGGGCTCTCCTAGCCTTAGGCTAGGGCTCCCCTAGCCTTAGGCTAGGGCACCCCTAGGCTTAGGCTAAGGCTACGGCACCCCTAGACTTAGGTTAGGTCTCCCCTAGCCTTAGGCTATGGGACCCCTAGGCTTAGGTTAAGGCTAGGGCTCCCCTAGCCTTAGGCTAGGGCTCCCCTAGGTTAGGCTAAGGCTAGGGCTCCCCTAGGTTAGGCTAAGGCTAGGGCTGCCTGAGACTTAGGCTAGGGTTCTCCTAGCCTTAGGCTAGGGCACCCCTAGGCTTAGGCTAAGGCTAGGGCTCCCCTAGCCTTAGGCTAGTGTTCCCCTAGCCTTAGGCTAGGGCACCCCTAGGCTTAGGCTAGGGCACCCCTAGGCTTAGGCTAAGGCTAAGGTTCCCCTAGCCTTAGGCTATGGCTCCCCTAGCCTTAGGCTAGAGCTCCCCTAGCGTTAGGTAAGGGCACCGCTAGGCTTAGGCTAGGGCTAGGGCTCCCCTAGCCTTAGGCTAGTGCTCCCCTAGCCTTAGGCTAGGGCACCCCTAGGCTTAGGCTAAGGCTAAGGTTCCCCTAGCCTTAGGTTAGGGCTCCCCTAGCCTTAGGCTAGGGCTACCCTAGCCTTGGGCTAGGGCTCCCCTAGCCTTAGGCTAGGGCATCCCTAGGCTTATGCTAAGGCTAGGGCTCCTCTAGCCTTAGGCTAGGGCTCCCCTAGCCTTAGGCTTGGGCTCCCCTAGCCTTAGGCTAGGTCTCCCCTACCCTTAGGCTAGGGCACCACTAGGCTTAGGTTAAGGCAAGGGCTCCCCTAGCCTTAGGCTAGGGCTCCCCTAGCCTTACGTTAGGGCACCCCTAAGATTAGGCCAAGGCTAGGGATCCCCTAGCTTTAGGCTATGGCTCCCCTAGCCTTAGGCTAGAGCTACCCTAGCCTGGGGCTAGGGCTCCCCTAGCCTTAGACTAGCGCACCCCTAGGCTTAGACTAAGGGTAGGACTCCCCTAGCCTTAGGCTAGGGCTCCCCTAGCCTTATGCTAGGGCACCCCTAGGCTTAGGTTAAGGCAAGGGCTCCCCTAATCTTAGGCTAATGCTCCCCTAACCTTAGGCTAGTGCTCCCCTAGCGTTAGGTAAGGGCACCCCTAGGCTTAGGCTAGGGCTAGGGCTCCCCTAGCCTTAGGCTAGTGCTCCCCTAGCCTTAGGCTAGGGCACCCCTAGGCTTAGGCTAAGGCTAAGGTTCCCCTAGCCTTAGGTTAGGGCTCCCCTAGCCTTAGGCTAGGGCTACCCTAGCCTTGGGCTAGGGCTCCCCTAGCCTTAGGCTAGGGCATCCCTAGGCTTATGCTAAGGCTAGGGCTCCTCTAGCCTTAGGCTAGGGCTCCCCTAGCCTTAGGCTTGGGCTCCCCTAGCCTTAGGCTAGGTCTCCCCTACCCTTAGGCTAGGGCACCACTAGGCTTAGGTTAACGCAAGGGCTCCCCTAGCCTTAGGCTAGGGCTCCCCTAGCCTTACGTTAGGGCACCCCTAAGATTAGGCCAAGGCTAGGGATCCCCTAGCCTTAGGCTATGGCTCCCCTAGCCTTAGGCTAGAGCTACCCTAGCCTGGGGCTAGGGCTCCCCTAGCCTTAGACTAGCGCACCCCTAGGCTTAGACTAAGGGTAGGGCTCCCCTAGCCTTAGGCTAGGGCTCCCCTAGCCTTATGCTAGGGCACCCCTAGGCTTAGGTTAAGGCAAGGGCTCCCCTAATCTTAGGCTAATGCTCCCCTAACCTTAGGCAAGTGCTCCCCTAGCGTTAGGTAAGGGCACCCCTAGGCTTAGGCTAGGGCTCCCCGAGCCTAAGGCTAGGGCTCCAAAAACCTTAGGCTAGGGCTCCCCTAGCCTTAGGCTAGTGTTCCCCTAACCTAAGGCTAGGGCTCCCCTAGGCTTAGGCTTAGGCTAGGGCTCCCCTAGCCTTAGGCTAGTGCTCCCCTAGCCTTAGGCTATGGCACCCCTAGGCTTAGGTTAAGGCTTGGGCTCCCCTAGCCTTAGGCTAGGGCACCCCTAGGCTTAGGCTAAGGCTAGGGCTCCCCAAGCGTTAGTCTAGTGCTCCCATAGCCTAAGGCTGGGGCACCCCTAGGCTTAGGCTTGGGCTCCCCTAGCCTTAGGCTAGAGCTACCCTAGCCTTGGGCTAGGGCTCCCCTTGCCTTAGGTAGGGCACCCCAAGGCTTAGGCTAAGGTTAGGGCTCCCCGAGCCTTAGGCTAGGGCTCCCATAGCCTTAGGGAAGGGCACCGATAGGCTTAGGCTAAGGCTAGGGCTCCCCGAGCCTTACTAGGGCTCCCCAAACCTTAGGCTATGGCTCCCCTAGCCTTAGGCTAGTGTACCCCTAACCTTAGGCTAGAGCTCCCCTAGCCTTAGGCTAGTGCTCCCCTAGCCATAGGCTAGGGCACCCCTAGGCTTAGGCTAAGGCTAGGGCTCCCCTAGCCTTAGGCTAGGGCACCCCTAGGCTTAGGCTAAGGCTAGGGCTTCCCTAGCCTTAGGCTAGGGCTCCCCTAGCCTTAGGCTAGGGCTTTTCTAGACTTAGGTTAGGGCACCCCTAGGCTTAGGCTAAAGCTAGCGCTCCCCAAGCCTTAGGCTAGGGCACTTTTAGGCTTAGGCTAAGGCTAGGGCTCCCCTAGCCTTAGGCTAAGGCTCCCCTAGCCTTAGGCTAGGGCTCCCCTAGCCTTAGGCTAGGGCTCCCCTAGCCTTAGGCTAGGGCACCGCTAGGCTTAGGCTAAGGCTAGGGCACGGCTTTCCTAGCCTTAGGCTATGGAACCCCAAGGCTTAGGCTAAGGCTAGGGTTCCCCTACCCTTAGGCTAAAGCTCCCCTAGGCTTAGGCTAAGGCTAGGGCTCCCATAGCCTTAGGCTAGTGCTCCCCTAGCTTTAGGCTAGGGCACCCCTAGGCTTAGGCTAAGGCTAAGGCTGCCCTAGCCTTAGGCTAGGGCTCCCCTAGCCTTACGTTAGGGCACCCCTAATCTTAGGCCAAGGCTAGGGATCCCCTAGCCTTAGGCTAGGGCACCTTTAGGCTTAGGCTAAGGCTAGGGCTCCCCTAGGCTTAGGCTAAGGCTAGGGCTTCCTAGCCTTATGTTAGGGCTCACCTATCCATAGGCTAGGGTACCCCTAGGCTTAGGCTAAGGCTTGGGCTCCCCTAGCCTTAGGCTAGGGCTCCTCTAGCCTTAGGTTAGGGCACCCCTAGGCTTGGGCTAAGGCTAGCGCTCCCCTAGCCTTAGGCTAAGGCTAGACTCCCCTAGTCTTAAGTTAGGGCTCCCCTAGCCTTAGCCTAGGGCACCCCTAGGTTTAGGCTAAGGCTATGGTTCCCCTAGCCTTAGTATAGGGCTCCCCTAGGCTTAGGCTAAGGCTAGGGTTCCCCTAGCCTTAGGCTATGGCTCCCCTAGCCTTAGGCTAGAGCTACGCTAGCCTTGGGCTAGGGCTCCCCTAGCCTTAGGTAGGGCACCCCTAGGCTTAGGCTAAGGCTAGGGCTCCCCAAACCTTAGGCTAGGGCTCCCCTAGCCTTAGGCTAGGGCACCGCTAGGCTTAGGCTAAGGCTAGGGCACGGCTTTCCTAGCCTTAGGCTATGGAACCCCAAGGCTTAAACTAAGGCTAGGGCTCCCCTACCCTTAGGCTTGAGCTCCCCTAGGCTTAGGCTAAGGCTAGGGCTCCCCTAGCCTTAGGCTAGTGCTCCCCTAGCCTTAGGCTAGGGCACCCCTAGGCTTAGGCTAAGGCTAAGGCTCCTCTAGCCTTAGGTTAAGGCACCCCTAGGCTTGGGCTAAGGCTAGCGCTCCCCTAGCCTTAGGCTAAGGCTAGGACTCCCCTAGTCTTAGGTTAGGACTCCCCTAGCCTTAGGCTAGGGGTCCCCTAGGCTTAGGCTAAGGCTAGCGCTCTCCTGGCGTTAGGTAAGGGCACCCCTAGTCTTATGCTAGGGCTCCCTGAGCCTTAGGTTAGGGCTCCCTGAACCTTAGGCTAGGGCTCCCCTAGCCTTGGGCTACGGTTCCCCTAGCCTTAGGCTAGTGCACTTCTAGGCTTAGGCTAAGGGTAGGGCTCCCGTAGCCTTAGGCTACGGCTCCCCTAGTCTTAGGCTAAGGCTTTTCTAGACTTAGGTTAGGGCACTCCTAGGCTTAGGCTAAGGCTAGGGCTCCACAAGCCTTAGGCTAGGGCACTTTTAGGCTTAGGCTTAGGCTAGGGCTCCCCTAGCCTTAGGCTAAGGCTCCCCTAGGCTTAGTCTAAGGCTAGGGCTCCCTGAGACTTGGGCTAAGGCTCCCCTAGCCTTAGGCTAGGGCACCCCTAGGCTTAGGCTAAGGCTAGGGCTCCCCTAGCCTTAGGCTAGGGCTCCCCTAGCTTTAACTAGGGCTCCCCTAGCCGTGGGCTAGGGCTCCCCTAGCCTAAGGCTAGGGCACCCCTAGGCTTAGGCTATGGCTAGGGCTCCCCGAACCTTAAGCTATGGCTCCCCTAGCCTTAGGCCAGGGCACCCCTAGGCTTAGGCTAAGGCTAGGGCTCCTCTAGCCTTAGGCTAGGGCACCCCTAGGCTTAGGCTAAGGCTAGGGCTCCCCTAGCCTTAGGCTAGGGGTCCCCTAGCCTTAGGCTAGGACTTTTCTAGCCTTAGGTTAGGGCACCCCTAGGCTTAGGCTAATGCTAGGGCTCCCCTAGCCTTAGGCTAGGGCTCTCCTAGCCTTAGGCTAGGGCTCCCCTAGCCTTAGGCTAGGGCACCCCTAGGCTTAGGCTAAGGCTACGGCACCCCTAGACTTAGGTTAGGTCTCCCCTAGCCTTAGGCTATGGGACCCCTAGGCTTAGGTTAAGGCTAGGGCTCCCCTAGCCTTAGGCTAGGGCTCCCCTAGGTTAGGCTAAGGCTAGGGCTCCCCTAGGTTAGGCTAAGGCTAGGGCTGCCTGAGACTTAGGCTAGGGTTCTCCTAGCCTTAGGCTAGGGCACCCCTAGGCTTAGGCTAAGGCTAGGGCTCCCCTAGCCTTAGGCTAGTGTTCCCCTAGCCTAAGGCTAGGGCACCCCTAGGCTTAGGCTAGGGCACCCCTAGGCTTAGGCTAAGGCTAAGGTTCCCCTAGCCTTAGGCTATGGCTCCCCTAGCCTTAGGCTAGAGCTCCCCTAGCGTTAGGTAAGGGCACCGCTAGGCTTAGGCTAGGGCTAGGGCTCCCCTAGCCTTAGGCTAGTGCTCCCCTAGCCTTAGGCTAGGGCACCCCTAGGCTTAGGCTAAGGCTAAGGTTCCCCTAGCCTTAGGTTAGGGCTCCCCTAGCCTTAGGCTAGGGCTACCCTAGCCTTGGGCTAGGGCTCCCCTAGCCTTAGGCTAGGGCATCCCTAGGCTTATGCTAAGGCTAGGGCTCCTCTAGCCTTAGGCTAGGGCTCCCCTAGCCTTAGGCTTGGGCTCCCCTAGCCTTAGGCTAGGTCTCCCCTACCCTTAGGCTAGGGCACCACTAGGCTTAGGTTAAGGCAAGGGCTCCCCTAGCCTTAGGCTAGGGCTCCCCTAGCCTTACGTTAGGGCACCCCTAAGATTAGGCCAAGGCTAGGGATCCCCTAGCTTTAGGCTATGGCTCCCCTAGCCTTAGGCTAGAGCTACCATAGCCTGGGGCTAGGGCTCACCTAGCCTTAGACTAGCGCACCCCTAGGCTTAGACTAAGGGTAGGACTCCCCTAGCCTTAGGCTTGGGCTCCCCTAGCCTTATGCTAGGGCACCCCTAGGCTTAGGTTAAGGCAAGGGCTCCCCTAATCTTAGGCTAATGCTCCCCTAACCTTAGGCTAGTGCTCCCCTAGCGTTAGGTAAGGGCACCCCTAGGCTTAGGCTAGGGCTAGGGCTCCCCTAGCCTTAGGCTAGTGCTCCCCTAGCCTTAGGCTAGGGCACCCCTAGGCTTAGGCTAAGGCTAAGGTTCCCCTAGCCTTAGGTTAGGGCTCCCCTAGCCTTAGGCTAGGGCTACCCTAGCCTTGGGCTAGGGCTCCCCTAGCCTTAGGCTAGGGCATCCCTAGGCTTATGCTAAGGCTAGGGCTCCTCTAGCCTTAGGCTAGGGCTCCCCTAGCCTTAGGCTTGGGCTCCCCTAGCCTTAGGCTAGGTCTCCCCTACCCTTAGGCTAGGGCACCACTAGGCTTAGGTTAACGCAAGGGCTCCCCTAGCCTTAGGCTAGGGCTCCCCTAGCCTTACGTTAGGGCACCCCTAAGATTAGGCCAAGGCTAGGGATCCCCTAGCCTTAGGCTATGGCTCCCCTAGCCTTAGGCTAGAGCTACCCTAGCATGGGGCTAGGGCTCCCCTAGCCTTAGACTAGCGCACCCCTAGGCTTAGACTAAGGGTAGGGCTCCCCTAGCCTTAGGCTAGGGCTCCCCTAGCCTTATGCTAGGGCACCCCTAGGCTTAGGTTAAGGCAAGGGCTCCCCTAATCTTAGGCTAATGCTCCCCTAACCTTAGGCAAGTGCTCCCCTAGCGTTAGGTAAGGGCACCCCTAGGCTTAGGCTAGGGCTCCCCGAGCCTAAGGCTAGGGCTCCAAAAACCTTAGGCTAGGGCTCCCCTAGCCTTAGGCTAGTGTTCCCCTAACCTAAGGCTAGGGCTCCCCTAGGCTTAGGCTTAGGCTAGGGCTCCCCTAGCCTTAGGCTAGTGCTCCCCTAGTCTTAGGCTAGGGCACTCCTAGGCTTACGCTAAGGCTAGGGCTCCCCTAGCCTTAGGCTAGGGCTCCCCTAGCCTTAGGCTAGGACACCCCTAGCCTTAGGCTAGTGTACCCCGAACCTTAGGCTAGGGCACCCCTAGGCTTAGGCTAAGGCTAGGGCTTCCCTAGGCTTAGGCTAGGGCTTTTCTAGACTTATGTTAGGGCACCCCTAGGCTTAGGCTAAAGCTAGCGCTCCCCAAGCCTTAGGATAGGGAACTTTTAGGCTTAGGCTAAGGCTAGGGCTCCCCTAGCCTTAGGCTAAGACTCCCCTAGCCTTAGGCTATGACTCCCCTAGCCTTAGGCTAGGGCACCGCTAGGCTTAGGCTAAGGCTAGGGCACCCCTAGCCTTAGGTTAGGGCTCCCCTAGCCTTAGGCTATGGAACCCGAAGGCTTAGGCTAAGGCTAGGGCTCCCCTACCCTTAGGCTAGGGCTCCCCTAGGCTTAGGCTAAGGCTAGGGCTCCTTGAGACTTACGCTAGGGCTCCCCTAGCCTTAGGCTAGGCACCCCTAGGTTTAGGCTAAGGCTAGGGCTCCCCTAGCCTTAGGCTAGTGCTCCCCTAGCCTTAGGCTAGGGCACCCCTAGGCTTAGGCTAAGGCTAAGGTTCCCCTAGCCTTAGGTTAGGGCTCCCCTAGCCTTAGGCTAGGGCTACCCAAGCCTTGGGCTAGGGCTCCCCTAGCCTTAGGCTAGGGAATCCCTAGGCTTAGGCTAAGGCTAGGGCTCCTCTAGCCTTAGGCTAGGGCTCCCCTAGCCTTAGGCTTGGGCTCCCCTAGCCTTAGGCTAGGGCTCCCCTAGCCTTAGGCTAGGGCTCCCCTAGCCTTACGTTAGGGCACCCCTAAGATTAGGCCAAGGCTAGGGATCCCCTAGCCTTAGTCTAGGGAACCTTTAGGCTTAGGCTAATGCTAGGGCTCCCCTAGGCTTAGGCTAAGGCTAGGGCTCCCTAGCCTAAGTTAGGGGTCCCCTAGCCTTAGGCTAGGGTACCCCTAGGCTTAGGCTAAGGCTAGGGCTCCCCTAGCCTTAGGCTAGGGCTCCCCTAGCCTTAGGTTAGGGCACCCCAAGGCTTGGGCTAAGGCTAGCGCTCCCCTAGCCTTAGGCTAAGGTTAGGGCTCCCCTAGCCTTAGGTTAGGGCTCCCCTAGCCTTAGACTAGGGCAACCCTAGGTTTAGGCTAAGGCTATGGTTCCCCTAGCCTTAGGATAGGGCTCCGCTAGCCTTAGGCTAGAGCTCCCCTAGCTTAGGCTAGGGCTCCCCTAGGCTTAGGCTAAGGCTAGCGCTCCCCTGGCATTAGGTAAGGGCACCCCTAGGCTTACGCTAGGGCTCCCCGAGCCTTAGGCTAGGGCTCCCCGAACCTTAGACTAGGGCTCCCCTAGCCTTGGGCTAGGGATCCCCTAGCCTTAGGCTAGGGCACCCCTAGGCTTAGGCTAAGGCTAGGGCTCCCCTAGCCTTAGGCTACTGCTCCCCTAGCCTTATGGTTAGGGCACCCCTAGGCTTAGGCTAAGGCTAGGGCTCCCTGAGACTTATGCTAGGGCTTCCCTAGCCTTAGGCTTTGGCACCCCTAGGATTAGGCTAAGGCTAGGGCTCCCCTAGCCTTAGGCTAGGGCTCCCCTAGCCTTAGGCTAGGGCTCCCCTAGCCTTAGGCTAGGGCTTTTCTAGACTTAGGTTAGGGCACTCCTAGGCTTAGGCTAAGGCTAGCGCTCCACAAGCCTTAGGCTAGGGCACTTTTAGGCTTAGGCTTAGGCAAGGGCTCCCCTAGCCTTAGGCTAAGGCTCCCCTAGGCTTAGGCTAAGGCTAGGGCTCCCTGAGACTTAGGCTAGGGCTCCCCTATCCTTAGGATAGGGCTCCCCTAGGCTTAGGCTATGGCTAGGGCTCCCCTAGCCTTAGGCAAGTCTCCCCTAGCCTTAGACTAGGGCCCCCCTAGCCTTAGGCTATGGCTCCCCTAACCTTAGGCTAGAGCTCCCCTAGCCTTAGGTTAAGTCACCCCTAGGCTTAGGCTAAGGCTAGGGCTCCCCTAGCCTTAGGCTAAGGCACCCCTAGGCTTAGGCTAAGGCTAGGGCTCCCTGAGACTTAGGCTAGGGCTCCCCTAGCCTTAGGCTTGGGCACCCCTAGGCTAAGGCTAAGGCTAGGGCTCCCCTAGCCTTAGGTTAGGGCTCCCTTAACCTTAGGCTCGGGCACCCCTAGGCTTAGGCTAAGGCTAGGGCTCCCCGAGCCTTAGGCTAGGGCTCCCATAGCCTTAGGCTAGGGCACCGATAGGCTTAGGCTAAGGCTAGGGCACCCCAAGCCTTACTAGGGCTCCCAGAACCTTAGGCTATGGCTCTCCTAGCCTTAGGCTAGTGTACCCCTAACCTTAGTCTAGGGCACCCCTAGGCTTAGGCTAACGCTAGGGCTCCCCTAGCCTTAGGCTAGTGTTCCCCTAGCCTTAGGCTAGGGCACCCCTAGGCTTAGGCTAAGGCTAGGTCTCCCCTAGCCTTAGGATAGGGCACCCATAGGCTTAGGCTAGGACTCCCCGAGCCTTAGTTTAGGGCACCCCAAGCTTAGGCTACGGTTCCCTTAGCCTTATGCTAAGGCTCCCCTAGCCTAAGGCTAGGGCTCCCTTAGCTTTAGGCTAGGCCTCCCCTAGCCTTAGGGTAGGGCACCCCTAGCCTTAGGCTAGGGCACCCCTAGGATTTGGCTAAGGCTTGGGCTCCTCTAGCCTTAGGCTACTGCTCCCCAACCTTAGGCTAGGGCACCCTTAGGCTTAGGCTAAGTCTAGGGCTCCCCTAGCCTTTGGTATGGCAGCCCTAGGCTTAGGCTTGGGCTCCCCTATCCTTAGGCTAGGGCTCCCCTAGCCTTAGGCTTGGGCACCCCTAGGCTTAGGCTAAGCTAGGGCTCTCCTAGCCTTAGGCTAGGGCTCTCCTAGCCTTAGGCTAGGGCTCTCCTAGCCTTAGGCTAGGGCTCTCCTAGCCTTAGGCTAGGGCACCACTAGGCTTAGGCTAGGGCTCCCCTTGCCTTAGGCTCGGTCTTCCCTAGCCTTAGGCTCGTGCTCCCCTAGCCTTATGCTTGGTCACCCATAGCCTTAGGCCATGGCTCCCCTAGACTTAGTCCAGGGCTCCCCTAGCCTTAGGGTAGGGATCCCCTAGCTTTTAGGCTAGGGCACCTTTAGGCTTACGCTAAGGCTAGGGTTCCCCTAGCCTTAGGCTATGGCTCCCGTAGCCTTAGGCTAGGGCACCACTAGGCTTAGGCTAAGTCTATGGCTCCCCTAGCTTTAGGCTACGGCACCCCTAGGCTTAGGCTAGGGCTCCCATAGACTTAGGCTAGGGTACCCATAGGGTTAGGGTAAGGCTAGCGCTCCCCTAGCCTTAGGCTAGGGCTTCCCTAGCCTTAGGCTAGGGCTTCCCTAGCCTAAGGCTAGGGCACCCCTAGGCTTAGGCTAACGCTAGGGCTACCCTTGCCTTAGGCTAGGGCTACCCTAGCATTAGGCTAGGGCACTCCTAGGCTTAGGCTAAGGCTAGGGCTCCCCTAGCCTTAGGCTATGGCACCCCTAGCCTTAGGCTAGGGCTCCCCTAGCCTTAGGGTAGGTCACACCTAGGCTTAGGCTAATTCTAGGGCTACCCTAGCCTTAGGCTAGGGCACCCCTAGGCTTAGGCTTGAGCACCCCTAGGCTTAGTCCAGGGCTCCCCTAGCCCTAGTCTAGGGCTCCCCTATCCTTAGGCTAGGGCACCCCTAGGCTTAGGCTAAAGCTAGGGCTCCCCTAGCCTTCGGCTAGGGCTCCCCTAGCCTTAGGGTAGGTCACCCCTAGGCTTAGGCTAATTCTAGGGCTCCCCTAGCCTTAGGCCAGGGCACCCCTAGGCTTAGGCTCAGGCACACCTATGCTTAGAATAGGGCTCCCCTAGACTTAGTCTAGGGCTCCCCTAGCCTTAGGCTAGTGCTCCCCTAGCCTTAGGCTCGGTCACCCATAGCCTTAGGCTAGGGCTCCCCTAGACTTAGTCCAGGGCTCCCGTAGCCTTAGGGTAGGGCTCCCCTAGCCTTGGCTAGGGCACCCCTAGACTAAGGCTAACGCTAGGGTTCCCATAGCATAAGGATAGGGCTCCCCGAGCCCTAGGCTAGGGCACCCCTAGGCCTAGGCTAAGGCTAGGGCTCGCCTAGCCTTAGGCTAGGGCTCCCCAAGCCTTAGGCTAGGGGACCCCTGGGCTTAGGCTAGGGCACCTCTAGGCTTAGGCTAAGGCTAGGGCTCCCCTAGCCCTAGGCTAGGGCACCTTTAGGCTTAGGCTAAGGCTAGGGCTCCCCTAGCCTTAGGCTAGGGCTCCACTAGCCTTAGGCTAGGGTACCCCTAGTCTTAGGCTAGGACTCCCCTAGCCTTAGGCTAGGGCACCCCTAGGCTTAGGCTAAGGCTACGGCTCCCCTAGCCCTAGGCTAGGGCACCTTTAGGCTTAGGCTAAGCCTAGGGCTCCCCTAGCCTTAGGCTAGGGCTCCACTAGCCTTAGGCTAGGGCACCCCTAGGCTTATGCTAGGACTCCCCTAGCTTTAGGCTAGGGCACCCCTAGGCTTAGGCCAAGCTAAGGCTCTCCTAGCCTTAGTCTAGGGCTCTCCTAGCCTTAAGCTAGGGCTCTCCTAGCCTTAGGCTAGGGCACCACTAGGCTTAGGCTAGGGCTCTCCTTGCCTTAGGCTCGGGCTCCGCTAGCCTTAGGCTCGTGCTTCCCTAGCCTTAGGCTTGGTCACCCATAGCCTTAGGCTAGGGCTCCCTTAGACTTAGTCCAGGGCTCCCCTAGCCTTAGGGTAGGGATCCCCTAGCCTTTGCTAGGGCACCCCTAGGCTAAAGCTAACGCTAGGGTTCCCAAAGCCTAAGGCTAGGGCTCCCCGAGCCTTAGGCTAGGCCACCCCTAGGCATAGGCTAAGGTGAGGGCTCCCCTAGCCTTAGGCTAGGGCACCCCTAGCCTTAGGCTAAGGCACCCCTAGGCTTAGGCTAAGGCTAGGGCTCCCTTAGCCCTAGGCTAGGGCACCTTTAGGCTTAGGCTAAGGCTAGGGCTCCCCTAGCCTTAGGCTAGGGCTCCCCTAGCCTTAGGCTAGGGCTCCACTAGCCTTAGGCTAGGGCACCCCTAGGCTTATGCTAGGACTCCCCTAGCCTTAGACTCGGGCACCCCTAGGCTTAGGCTAAGGCTAGGGCTCCCCTAGCCTTAGGCTAGGGCACCCCTAGGCTTAGGCTAAGGCTAGGGCTCCCGTAGCATTATGCTAGGGCTCCCCTAGCCTTAGTCTAGGGTTCCCCTAGCTTTTAGGCTAGGGCACCTTTAGGCTTACGCTAAGGCTAGGGTTCCCCTAGCCTTAGGCTACGGCTCCCCTAGCCTTAGACTAGGGCGCCCCTTATCCTTAGTCTAGGGCACCCCTAGGCTTAGGCTAAGCATAGGGCTCTCCTAGCCTTAGGCTAGGCAACCCCAAGGCTTAGGCTTGGGCTCCCCTAGCCTTAGGCTAGAGCTCCCCTAGCCTTAGGCTAGGGCACACTTAGGCTTAGGCTAGGGCTACCCTAGCCTTAGGCTAGGGCTCCCCTAGCCCTAGGCTAGGGCTCCCCAAACCTTAGGCTAGGGGTCCCCTAGCCTTAGGCAACGGCACCCCTAAGCTTAGGCTAAGTCTAGGGCTCCCCTAGCCTTAGGCTATGGCACACCTAAGCTTAGGCTAGGGCTCCCCTAGTCTTAGGCTAGGGCACACCTAAGCTTAGGCTAAGGCTAGGGATCCCCTAGATTCAGACTAGGGCTCCCCTAAGGCTTAAGCTAGGGCTCCCCTAGCCTTAGACTAGGGCACCCCTAGGCTTAGGCTAAGGCTAGGGCTCCCCTAGCCTTGGGCTACTGCTCCCCTAGCCTTAGACTAGGGCACCCCAAGGCTTAGGCTAAGGCTAGGGCTCCTCTAGCCTTAGGCTATGGCTCCCCTAGCCTTAGGCTAGGGCTCCCCTAGCCTTAGGCTGGGGCTCCCCTAGCGTTAGGCTAGGGCACCCATAGGCTTAGGCTAAGGCTAGGGCTCCCCTAGTCTTAGGCTAGGGCACACCTAAGCTTAGGCTTAGGCTAGGGATCCCCTAGATTCAGACTAGGGCTCCCATATCCTTAGTCTAGGGCACCCCTAGGCTTAGGCTAAGCCTAGGGCTCTCCAACCTTAGGCTAAGGCTCTCCTAGCCTTAGGCTAGGGCACCCCTAGGCTTAGGCTAGGGCACCCCTAGGCTTAGGCTAGGGCTCCCCTAGCCTTAGGCTCGGACTCCCCTAGCCTTAGGCTACTGCTCCACTAGCCCTAGGCTCGGGCATCCCTAGCCTTAGAATAGGACTCCCCTACCCTTAGGGTCGGGCACCCCTAGCCTTATGCTAGGGCTCCCCTAGCCTAAGCCTAGGTCTCCCCTAGCCTTAGGTTAGAGCACCCCTAGGCTTAGACTAGGTCTCCCCTAGCCTTAGGCAAGGGCACCCCTAGGCTTAAGCTACGGCTAGGGCTCCCCTACCCTTAGGGTCGGGCACCCCTAGCCTTATGCTAGGGCTCCCCTAGCCTAAGCCTAGGTCTCCCCTAGCCTTAGGTTAGAGCACCCCTAGGCTTAGACAAGGTCTCCCCTAGCCTTAGGCAAGGGCACCCCTAGGCTTAGGCTAAGGCTAGGGCTCCCCTAGCCTTAGGCTAGGGCTCCCCTAGACTTAGGCTAGGGCTCCCCTCGTCTTCGGCTAGGGCTCCCCTATCCTTAGTGTAGGTCATCCCTAGGCTTAAGTTAAGGCTAGGGCTCCCCTAGCCTTAGACTAAGTATCCCCTAGCCTTAGGCTAGGGCTCCCCTAGCATTAGGCTCGGGCACCGCTAGGCTTAGGCTCGGCACCCCTAGGCTTAGGCTAGAGCTCCCCTAGCCTTAGGCTAGGGCTCCCCTAGGCTTAGGCTAAGACTAGGGCTCCCCTAGCCTTAGGTTAGGGCTCCCCAAGCCTTAGGCTAGGTTTCCCCTAGCCTTAGGAAAGGGCACCCCTAGGCTTAGGCTAAGGCTAGGGCTCCCCTAACCTAAGACTAGGGCTCCCCTAGCCTTTGGCTATGGCACCCATAGGCTTAGGCTAAGGGTAGGGCTGGCCTACACTTAGGTATGGCAGCCCTAGGCTTAGGCTTGGGCTCCCCTAGCCTTAGGCTAGGGCACCCCTAGGCTTAGGCTAAGGGTAGGGCTCCCCTAGTCTTAGGCATGGACACCCCTAAGCTTAGGCTAAGGCTAGGGCTCCCCTAGTCTTAGGCTAGGGCACCCCTAGGCTTAGGCTAGGGCACCCATAGGCTTAGGCTAATGCTAGGGCACCCCAAGCCTTAGGTATGGCAGCCCTAGGCTTAGGCTTGGGCTCCCCTAACCTTAGGCTAGGGCACCCCTAGGCTTAGGCTAAGGATAGGGCTCCCCAAGTCTTAGGCTAGGGCACCCCTAAGCTAAGGCTTAGGCTAGGTCTCCCCTAGCCTTAGGCTCAGGCTCCCCTAGCCTTAGGCTCGTGCTCCCCTAGCCTTAGGCTCGGGCACCCCTAGCCTTAGGCTAGGGCTCCCCTAGACTTAGGCTAGGGCTCCCCTAGCCTTAGGCTAGTGCTCCCTTATCCTTAGGCCAGGGCACCCTTAGGCTTAGTCCAGGGCTCCCCTAGCCTTAGACTAGGGCTCCCATAGGCTTAGGCTCAGGCACCCCTAGGCTTAGGCTAGGGCAACCCTAGGCTTAGGCTAAGGCTAGGGCTCCCCTAGCCTTAGGCTAGGGCTCCCCTAGCCTTAGGCTAGGGCTCCAATAGCCTTAGGCTAGGGCACCCAAAGGCTTAGGCTAGGGCACCCATAGGCTTACGCTAAGGCTAGGACTCCCCTAGCCTTAGTATGGCAGCCTTAGGCTTAGGCTTGTGCTCCCCTAGCCTTAGGCTAGGGCTCCCCTAGGCTTAGGCTCGGGTACCTCTATCCTTAGGCTAGGGCTCCCCTAGCCTTTGGTTCTGGCACCCCTAGGCTTAGGCTTAGGCTAGGGTTTCATTAGCCTTAGGCTAGGGCTCCCCTAGCCTTAGACTAGGGCGCCCCTTATCCTTAGTCTAGGGCACCCCTAGGCTTAGGCTAAGGCGAGGGATCCCCTAGCCTTAGGTTAGGGCACCCCTAGTCTTAGGCTAAGACTAAGGCTCCCCTAGCCTTCGGCTAGGGCTCCACTAGCCTAGGGTAAGTCACCCCGAGGCTTAGGCTAAGTCTAGGGCTCCCCTAGCCGAAGGCTAAGGCTCCCCTATCCTCAGGCTAGGGCTCCCCTAGCCTTAGGCTAGGGCACCCCTAGGCTTAGGCTCGGGCACCCCTAGGCTAAGGCTAGGGCTCCCCTAGCCTTAGGCTAGGGCTCCCCTAGCCTTAGGCTAGGGCTCCCCTAGCCTTAGGGTACGTCACCCCGAGGCTTAGGCTAAGGCTAGGGCTCCCCTAGCCTTAGGCTAAGGCTCTCCTATCCTTAGGCTAGGGCTCCCCTAGCCTTAGGCTAGGGCTCCCCTAGCCTAAGGGTAGGGCTTCCGTAGCCTTAGGTTAGGGCACCCCTAGGCTTAGGCTAGGACACCCATAGGCTTAGGCTAAGGCTAGGGCTCCCCTAGCCTTAGGCTAGGGCACCCCTAGGCTTAGGCTAGAGCTCCCCTAACCTTAGGCTAGGGCACCCCTAGGCGTAGGCTAAGGATAGGGCTCCCCAAGTCTTAGGCTAGGGCACCCCTAAGCTAAGGCTTAGGCTAGGTCTCCCCTAGCCTTAGGCTCAGGCTCCCCTAGCCTTAGGCTCGTGCTCCCCTAGCCTTAGGCTCGGGCACCCCTAGCCTTAGGCTAGGGCTCCCCTAGACTTAGGCTAGGGCTCCCCTAGCCTTAGGCTAGTGCTCCCTTATCCTTAGGCCAGGGCACCCTTAGGCTTAGTCCAGGGCTCCCCTAGCCTTAGACTAGGGCTCCCTTAGGCTTAGGCTCAGGCACCCCTAGGCTTAGGCTAGGGCAACCCTAGGCTTAGGCTAAGGCTAGGGCTCCCCTAGCCTTAGGCTAGGGCTCCCATAGCCTTAGGCTAGGGCACCCAAAGGCTTAGGCTAGGGCACCCATAGGCTTAGGCTAAGGCTAGGGCTCCCCTAGCCTTAGTATGGCAGCCTTAGGCTTAGGCTTGTGCTCCCCTAGCCTTAGGCTAGGGCTCCCCTAGGCTTAGGCTCGGGTACCTCTATCCTTAGGCTAGGGCTCCCCTAGCCTTTGGTTCTGGCACCCCTAGGCTAAGGCTTAGGCTAGGGTTCCATTAGCCTTAGGCTAGGGCTCCCCTAGCCTTAGACTAGGGCGCCCCTTATCCTTAGTCTAGGGCACCCCTAGGCTTAGGCTAAGGCGAGGGATCCCCTAGCCTTAGGCTAGGGCACCTCTAGTCTTAGGCTAAGACTAAGGCTCTCCTAGCCTTCGGCTAGGGCTCCACTAGCCTAGGGTAAGTCACCCCGAGGCTTAGGCTAAGTCTAGGGCTCCCCTAGCCTTAGGCTAAGGCTTCCCTATCCTTAGGCTAGGGCTCCCCTAGCCTTAGGCTAGGGCACCCCTAGGCTTAGGCTCGGGCACCCCTAAGCTTAGGCTAGGGCTCCCCTAGCCTTAGGCTAGGGCTCCCCTAGCATTAGGCTAGGGCTCCCCTAGCCTTAGGGTACGTCACCCCGAGGCTTAGGCTAAGGCTAGGGCTCCCCTAGCCTTAGGCTAAGGCTCTCCTATCCTTAGGCTAGGGCTCCCCTAGCCTTAGGCTAGGGCTCCCCTAGCCTAAGGGTAGGGCTTCCGTAGCCTTAGGATAGGGCACCCCTAGGCTTAGGCTAGGACACCCATAGGCTTAGGCTAAGGCTAGGGCTCCCCTAGCCTTAGGCTAGGGCACCCCTAGGCTTAGGCTTAGGCTAGAGCTCCCCTAGCCTTAGGCTAGGGCACACCTAGGCTTAGGCTAGGGCTACCCTAGCCTTAGGCTCGGGCTCCCCTAGCCCTAGGCTAGGGCTCCCCAAACCTTAGGCTAGGGGTCCCCTAGCCTTAGGCAACGGCACCCCTAAACTTAGGCTAAGTCTAGGGCTCCCCTAGGCTTAGGCTATGGCACACCTAGGCTTAGGCTAGGGCTCCCCTAGTCTTAGGCTAGGGCACACCTAAGCTTAGGCTAAGGCTAGGGATCCCCTAGATTCAGACTAGGGCTCCCCTAAGGCTTAAGCTAGGGCTCCCCTAGCCTTAGACTAGGGCACCCCTAGGCTTAGGCTAAGGCTAGGGCTCCCCTATCCTTGGGCTACTGCTCCCCTAGCCTTAGACTAGGGCACCCCTAGGCTTAGGCTAATGCTAGGGCTCCCCTAGCCTTAGGCTATGGCTCCCCTAGCCTTAGGCTAGGGCTCCCCTAGCCTTAGGCTGGGGCTCCCCTAGCGTTAGGCTAGGGCACCCATAGGCTTAGGCTAAGGCTAGGGCTCCCCTAGTCTTAGGCTAGGGCACACCTAAGCTTAGGCTAAGGATAGGGATCCCCTAGATTCAGACTAGGGCTCCCATATCCTTAGGCTAGGGCACCCCTAGGCTTAGGCTAAGCCTAGGGCTCTCCAACCTTAGGCTAGGGCTCTCCTAGCCTTAGGCTAGGGCACCCCTAGGCTTAGGCTAGGGCTCCCCTAGCCTTAGGCTCGGACTCCCCTAGCCTTAGGCTACTGCTCCCCTAGCCCTAGGCTCGGGCATCCCTAGCCTTAGACTAGGGCTCCCCTACCCTTAGGGTCGGGCACCCCTAGCCTTATGCTAGGGCTCCCCTAGCCTAAGCCTAGGTCTCCCCTAGCCTTAGGTTAGAGCACCCCTAGGCTTAGACTAGGTCTCCCCTAGCCTTAGGCAAGGGCACCCCTAGGCTTAGGCTAAGGCTAGGGCTCCCCTACCCTTAGGGTCGGGCACCCCTAGCCTTATGCTAGGGCTCCCCTAGCCTAAGCCTAGGTCTCCCCTAGCCTTAGGTTAGAGCACCCCTAGGCTTAGACTAGGTCCCCCTTAGCCTTAGGCAAGGGCACCCCTAGGCTTAGGCTAAGGGTAGGGCTCCCCTAGTCTTAGGCATGGACACCCCTAAGCTTAGGCTAAGGCTAGGGCTCCCCTAGTCTTAGGCTAGGGCACCCCTAGGCTTAGGCTAGGGCACCCATAGGCTTAGGCTAATGCTAGGGCACCCCAAGCCTTAGGTATGGCAGCCCTAGGCTTAGGCTTGGGCTCCCCTAACCTTAGGCTAGGGCACCCCTAGGCTTAGGCTAAGGATAGGGCTCCCCAAGTCTTAGGCTAGGGCACCCCTAAGCTAAGGCTTAGGCTAGGTCTCCCCTAGGCTTAGGCTCGGCACCCCTAGGCTTAGGCTAGAGCTCCCCTAGTCTTAGGCTAGGGCTCCCCTAGGCTTAGGCTAAGACTAGGGCTCCCCTAGCCTTAGGTAAGGGCTTCCCAAGCCTTAGGCTAGGGCTCCCCTAGCCTTAGGCAAGGGCACCCCTAGGCTTAAGCTAAGGCTAGGGCTCCCCTAACCTAAGACTAGGGCTCCCCTAGCCTTAGGCTATGGCACCCATAGGCTTAGGCTAAGGGTAGGGCTGGCCTAGCCTTAGGTATGGCAGCCCTAGGCTTAGGCTTGGGCTCCCATAGCCTTAGGCTAGGGCACCCCTAGGCTTAGGCTAAGGGTAGTGCTCCCCTAGTCTTAGGCATGGACACCCCTAAGCTTAGGCTAAGGCTAGGGCTCCCCTAGCCTTAGGCTAGGGCACCCATAGGCTAAGGCTAGGGCACCCATAGGCTTAGGCTAATGCTAGGGCACCCCAAGCCTTAGGTATGGCAGCCCTAGGCTTAGGCTTGGGCTCCCCTAACCTTAGGCTAGGGCACCCTTAGGCTTAGGCTAAGGATAGGGCTCCCCAAGTCTTAGGCTAGGGCACCCCTAAGCTAAGGCTTAGGCTAGGTCTCCCCTAGCCTTAGGCTCAGGCTCCCCTAGCCTTAGGCTCGTGCTCCCCTAGCCTTAGGCTCGGGCACCCCTAGCCTTAGGCTAGGGCTCCCCTAGACTTAGGCTAGGGCTCCCCTAGCCTTAGGCTAGTGCTCCCTTATCCTTAGGCCAGGGCACCCTTAGGCTTAGTCCATGGCTCCCCTAGCCTTAGACTAGGGCTCCCTTAGGCTTAGGCTCGGGCACCCCTAGGCTTAGGCTAGGGCAACCCTAGGCTTAGGCTAAGGCTAGGGCTCCCCTAGCCTTAGGCTAGGGCTCCCCTAGCCTTAGGCTAGGGCTCCCATAGCCTTAGGCTAGGGCACCCAAAGGCTTAGGCTAGGGCACCCATAGGCTTAGGCTAAGGCTAGGGCTCCCCTAGCCTTAGTATGGCAGCCTTAGGCTTAGGCTTGTGCTCCCCTAGCCTTAGGCTAGGGCACCCCTAGGCTTAGGCTTATGCTAGGGCTCCCCTAGCCTTAGGCTAGGGCACCCCTAGGCTTAGGCTAGGGCTCCCCTAGCCTTAGTCTAGGGCACCCCTAGGCTTACGTTAGACTCCCCTAGCCTTAGGATAGGGCACCCCTAGGCTTAGGCTAGGGGTCCCCTTGCCTTATGTTCGGGCTCCCCTAGGATTAGGCTTGGGCTCCCCTAGCCTTGGGCTAAGGCACGCCTAGGCTTAGGCTTAGGCTAGGGCTCCCCTAGCCTTAGGCTAGGGCAACCCTAGGCTTAGGCTAAGGCTAGGGCTCCCCTAGCCTTAGGCTAGCGCACCCCTAGGCTTAACCTAAGGCTAGCGCTCCCCTAGCCTTAGGCTATGACTCCCCTAGCCTTAGGTTAGGGCACCCATAGGCTTAGGCTTAGGCTTGGGATACCCTAGCCTTAGGCTAGGGCACCCCTAAGCTTAGGCTAAGACTAGGGATCCCCTAGACTTAGACTAAGGCTCCCATATCCTTAGGCTAGGGCACCCCTAGGCTTTGGCTAAGCCTAGGGTTCTCCTAGCCTTAGGCTAGGGTTATCCTAGCCTTAGGCTAGGGCTCTCCTAGCCTTAGGCTAGGGCACCCCTAGGCTTAGGCTAGGGATCCCCTAGCCTTAGGCTCAGGCTCCCCTAGCCTTAGGCTCGTTCTCCCCTAGCCCTAGGCTCGGGCACCCCTAGCCTTAGGCTAGGGCTTCCCGAGGCTTAGTCCAGGGTTCCCCTAGCCTTAGGCTAGGGCTCCCCTACCCTTAGGGTCGGGCACCCCTAGCCTTATGTTAGGGCTCCCCTAGCCTTAGGCAAGGGTTCCCCTACCCTTATGGTAGGGCAACCCTAGCCTTATGCTAGGGCTAACCTAGCCTAAGCCTAGGACTACCCTAGCCTTAGGCTAGGGCTCCCCTAGCCTTACACTAGGGCACCCCTATGCTTAGGCTAAGGCTAGGGCTCCCCTAGCCTTAGGCTATGGCACCCCTAGGTTTAGGCTAGGGCTCCCCTAGCCTTAGGTTGGGGCACCCCTAAACATAGGCTAAGGCTATGGCTCGCCTAGCCTTAGGCTCGGGCTCCCCTAGCCTTAGGCTAGTGCTCCCCTAGCCTTAGGCTCGGGCACCCCTAGCCTTAGGCTAGGGCTCCCATAGACTTAGGCTAGGGTTCCCCTAGCCTTAGGCTAGTGATCTCTTATCCTTACCCCAGGGCACCCCTAGGCTTAGTCCAGGGCTCCCATAGCCTTAGGCTAGGGCTCCCCTAGCCTAAGCCTAGGGGTCTGCTAGCTTTAGGCTAGGGCTCCCCTAGCCTTACACTAGGGCACCCCTAGGCTTAGGCTAAGGCTAGGGCTCCCATAGCCTTAGGATAGGACACCCCTAGGCTTAGGCTAAGGCTAGGGCTGCCCTAGCCTTAGGCTAGGGCACCCCTAGGCTTAGGCTAGGGCTCCCCTAGCCTTAGGTTCGGGCGCCCCTAGGCTTAGGCTAAGGCTAGGGCTCCCCTAGCCTTAGACTAGGGCACCCATAGGCTTAGGCTAGGGCACCCATAGGCTTAGGCTAAAGCTAGGGCTCCCTTAGGCTTAGGTATGGCAGACCTAGGCTTGGGCTTGGGCTCCCTTAGCCTTAGGCTAAGGCATTCGTAGGCTTAGGCTATGGGTAGGGTTCCCCTTGTCTTAGGCTAGGGCACCCGTAATCTAAGGCTAAGGCTAGGGCTCCCCTAGGCTTAGGCTCAGGCACCCCTAGGCTTAGGCAAAGGCTAGGGCTCCCCTAGCCTTAGGTAGGGCACCCCTAGGCTTAGGCTAGGGCTCCCCTAGCTTTAAGCTAGGGCTCCCCTAGGCTTAGGCTAAGGCTAGGGCTCCTCTAGCCTTAGGCTAGTGCTCCCCAACCTTAGGCTAGGGCACCCCTAGGCTTAGGCTAGGGCACCCCTAGGCTTAGGCTAAGGCTAGGGCTCCTCTAGCCTTAGGCTAGTTCTCCCCAACCTTACGCCAGGGCACCCCTAGGCTTAGGCTAAGGCTAGGGCTCCCCTAGCCTTAGGTATGGCAGCCCTAGGCTTAGGCTTGGGCTCCCCTAGCTTTAGGCTAGGGCACCCCTAAGCTTAGGCTAAGGCTAGGGCTCACCTAGCCTTAGGTTTGGGCTCCCCTATCCTTAGGCTAAGGCTCCCCTAGCCTTAGGCTAGGGCACCCCTAGGCTTAGGCTAAGCTAGGGCTCTCCTAGCCTTAGGCTAGGGCTCCCATAGATTTAGTCCAGGGCTCCCCTAGCCTTATGCTAGGGCTCCCCTAGCCTTACACAAGGGCACACCTAGGCTTAGGCTAAGGCTAGGGCTTCCCTAGCCTTTGGCGAGGGCACCCCTAGGCTTAGGCTAGGGCATCCCTAGGCTTAGGCTAAGACAAGGGCTCCCCAAGCCTTAGGCTATGGCTCCCCTAGCCTTAGGCTAGGGCACCTCTAGGCTTAGGCTAAGGCTAGGGCTCCCCTAGCATTAGGCTAGGGCACCCCTAGCCTTAGGCTAAGGCTTGGGCTCCCCTAGCCTTTGGCGAGAGCACCCCTAGGCTTAGGCTTAAGCACCCCTAGGCTTAGGCTAAGGCTAGGGCTCCTCTAGCCTTAGGCTAGGGCTCTCCTAGCCTCGGCTGGGCACCCCTAGGCTTAGGCTAAGGCTAGGGCTCCCCTAGCCTTCGGCTAAGGCTCTCCTAGACTTAGGATAGGGCACTCCTAGGCTTAGGTTAGGGCTACCCTAGCCTTAGGCTAGGGCCCACCTAGGCTTAGGCTAAGGCTAGGGCTACCCTAGCCTTTGGCTAGGGCTCTCGTAGCCTTAGGCTCGTGCTCCCCTAGCCTTAGGCTCAGGCACCCCTAGCCTTAAGCTAGGGCTTCCCTAGCCTTAGGCTAGGGCTCCCTTAGCGTTACGCTAGGGCACCCCTAGCCTTAGGCCAGGGCACCCCAAGCCTTAGGTTATGGCACCCCTAGACTTAGACTAAGGCTACGGCTCCCCTAGCCTTAGGCTAGGGCACCCCTAGACTTAGGCTAGGGATCCCCTAGCCTTAGACTCAGGCACCCCTAGCCTTAGGCTAGGGCTCCCCTAGCCTTAGGCTAGGGCTCCCCTAGTCTTAGGCTAGGGCTCAAGTAGCCTTAGGCTAGTGCTCCCCTACCCTTAGGCTAGGGCACCCCTAGGCTTTGGCTAAAGCTAGGGCTCCTCTAGCCTTAGGCTAGGGCTCCCCTAGCCTTAGGCTAGGGCACCCCTAAGCTTAGGCTAAGGCTAGCGCTCCCGTAGCATTAGGCATGGGCTCCCCTAGCCTTAGGCTAGGGCACCCCAATCCTTAGGCCAGGGCTCCCGTAGCCTTAGGCCAGGGCTCCCCTAGGCTTAGGCTAAGGCTAGGGCTCCTCTAGCCTTAGTCTAGGGCTCCCCTAGCCTGGACTAGGGCACCCCTAGGCTTAGGCTAAGGCTAGGGCTCCCCTAGGCTTAGGCTAAGGCTAGGGTTCCCCTAGCCTGAAGCTAGGGCTCCCCTAGCCTTAGGCTAGGGCACACCTAGGCTTAGGCTAAGGCTAGGGTTCCCCTAGCCTTAGGCTAGGGTACCCCTAGGCTTAGGCTAGGGCTCCCCTAGCCTTAGGCTAGGGCACTCCTAGGCTTAGGCTAGGGCTCCTCTAGCCTTAGACTCGGGCTCCCCTATCCTAAAGCTAGGGCTCCCCTAGCCTTAGGCTAGGGCACCCCTAGGCTTAGGCTAAGGCTTGGGCTCTCCTTGCCTCAGGCTAGTGCTCCACTTGTCTTAGGCTAGGGCACCCCTACGATTAAGCTAGGGCACCCCTAGGCTTAGGCAAAGGCTAGGTCTCCCCAAGCCTTAGGCTAGGGATCCCCTAGACTTAGGCTAGGGCACCCCTAGGCTTAGGCTAGGGCTCCCCTAGCCTTAGGCTATATCACCCCTAGGCTTAGGCTAAGGATAGTGTTCCCCTAGCCTTAGGCTAGGGCTCCCCTAACCTTAGGCTGGGGCACCCCTAAGCTTAGGCTAGGGAACCACTAGCCTGGACTAGGGCACCCCTAGGCTTAGGCTAAGGCTAGGGCTCCCCTAGCCTTAGGCTAGGGTACCCCTAGGCTTAGGCTAGGGCTCCCCTAGCCTTAGGCTAGCGCACCCCTAGGCTTATGCTAGGGCTCCCCTAGCCTTAGCTTCGGGCACCCCTAGGCTTAGGATAATGCTAGGGCTACCCTAGCCTTAGGCGTGGGCTCCCTTAGCCTTAGGCTAGAACACCCCTAGGCTTAGGCTAAGGCTAGGGCTCCAATAGCCTTAGGTTAGGGCTCCCCTAGCCTTAGGCTAGGGCTCTCCTAGCCTTAAGCTATGGCACCCCTAGGCTTAGGCTAAGGCTAGGGCTCCCCTAACCTTAGGCTAGGGCACCCCTTGGTTTAGGCTAAGGCTAGGGCTCCCATTGCTTTAGGCTAGGGCTTCCCTAGCCTTAGGCTAGGGCACCCCTAGGCTTTGGCTAAGCCTAGGGCTCCCCTTGCTTTAGGCTAGGGCTTCCCTAGCCTTAGGCTAGGGCAACCCTAGGCTTAGGCTAAGGCTAGGGCTCCCCTAGCCTTAGGGTAGGGCACCCCTAGGCTTAGGCTAGGGCACCTCTAGGCTTAGGCTAAGGCTAGGGCTCCCCTAGCCTTAGGCTAGGGCTCCCTAGCATTAGGCTAGGGCACCCCTAGGTATAGGCTAAGGCTCCCGTAGCCTTAGGCTAGGGCTCCCCTAGCCTTAGGCTAGGTCACCCCTAGGCTTAGGCTAAGGCTAGGGCTCCCCTAGCCTTAGGGCAGGGCACCCCTAGGCTTAGGACAGGGCTCCCCTAGCCTCAGGCTATGGCTCCCCTTGCCTTAGGCTATAGCAAACCTAGGCTTAGCCTAAGGATAGTGTTCCCCTAGCCTTAGGCTAAGGCTCCCCTAGCCTTAGGCTAGGGCACCACTAGACTAAGGTTAAGGCTAGGGCTCCCCTAGCCTTTGGCTAGGGCACCCCTAGGCTTAGGCTAGGGCTCCTCTAGCCTTAGGCTAGGGCTCCCCTATCCTAAAGCTAGGGCTCCCCTAGCCTTAGGCTAGGGCACCACTAGGCTTAGGCTAAGGCTTGGGCTCCCCTTGCCTCAGGCTAGTGCTTCACTAGTCTTCGGCTAGGGCACCCCAACGATTAAGATAGGGAACCCCTAGGCTTAGGCTAAGGCTAGGTCTCCCCAAGCCTTAGGCTAGGGATCCTCTAGCCTTAGGCTAGGGCAACCCTAGCCTTAGGCTAAGGCAAGGGCTCCCCTAGCCTTAGGCTATGGCTCCCCTAGACGTAGGCTAGGGCACCCCTAAGCTTAGGCTAAGGCTAGGGCTCCCCTAACCTTATGCTTAGGCAACCCTAGTCTTAGGCTAAGGCTAGGGCTCCCCTAGCCTTAGCTTCGCGCACCCCTAAGCTTAGGCTAAGGCTAGGGCTCCCCTTGACTTAGGCTAGGGCACCTTTAGGCTTAGGCTAAGGCTAGGGTTCCCCTAACCTTAGGCTAGGGCTCCCCTAGGCTTAGGCTAAGGCTATGGCTCCCCTCGCCTTATGGTAGGGCTCTCCTAGCCTTAGGCCCGGCCACCACTAGGCTAAGGCCAGGGCACAACTAGGCTTAGGCCAGGGCTCCCCTAGCCTTAGGCTAGGGCACCGCTAGGCTTAGGCTAAACCTCGGGCTCCCCTAGCCTTAGGCTAGGATCCCCTAAGCTTAGCCTAGGGCTCGCCTAGGCTTAGGCTAGCGCTCCCCTAGCCTTAGGCTAGGGCACCCCTAGACTTAGGTTAGGGCTCCCCGAACCTTAGGCTATGGCTCTCCTAGCCTTAGGCTAGGGCTCCCCTAGCCTTGGGCTAGGGCTCCCCTAGCCTTAAGCTAGGGCACCCCTAGGCTTAGGCTAAGGCAAGGGATCCCCTAGCCTTAGGCTATGGCTCCCCTAGCCTTAGGCTAGGGAACCCCTAGGCTTAGGCTAAGGCTAGGCCTCCCCTAGCCTTAGGCTAGGGCTCCCCTAGCGTTATGTTGGGGCACCCTTAGGCTTAGGCTAAGGCTAGGGCTCCCCTAACCTTAGGCTAGGGCATCCCTAGGCTTAGGCTAAGTCTAGGGCTCCTCTAGCCTTAGGCTAGGGCACCCCTAGGCTTAGGCTAAAGCTAGAGCTCCCCTAGCCTTAGGCTAAGTCTCCCCTAGGCTTAGGCTAAGGCTAGGGCTCCCCTAGCCTTAGGCTAGGGCACCCCTAATCTTAGGCTAAGGATAGGGCTCCCCTACCTTAGCTTCGGGCACCCCTAGGTTTAGGCTAAGGCTAGGGCTCCCGTAGCCTTAGGCTAGGGCTCCCGTAGCCTTAGGCTAGAGCTCAACTAGCCTTAGGATAGGGCTCCCCTAGCCTTAGGCTAGGCTCCCCTAACTTTAGGCCAGGGCACCCCTAGACTTAGGCTAAGGCTAAGGCTCCCCTAGCCTTAGGCTAGGGCACACCTAGGCTTAGGCTAGGGCACCCCTAGGCTTAGGCTAAGGATAGGGCTCCCCTAGCCTTAGGCTAGGGCTCCCCTAGCCTAGGCTAGGTAACCCTTAGGCTTAGGATAGAGCTCCCAAAGCCTTAGGCTAGGGCACCCCTAGCCTTAGGCTATGGCTCCCCTTGCCTTAGATTAGGGGACCCCTAGGATTAGGCTAAGGCTAGGGCTCCCGTAGCCTTAGGCTAGGGCTCCACTAGCCTTAGGCTAGGGCTCCCCTAGCCTTAGGCTAGGGCTCTCCTAGGCTTAGGCTAAGGCTAGGGCTCCCCTAGCCTTAGGTTAGGGCTCCCCTAGTCTTAGGCTAGGGCATCCCTATGCTTAGGCTAAGGATAGTGCTCCCCTAGCCTTAGGCTAGGGCTCCCCTAGGCTTAGGCTAAGGCTAGGGCTCCCCTAGCCTTAGGCTAGGGCTCCCCTAGCCTTACGTTACGGCACCCCTAGGCTTAGGCTAAGGCTAGGGCTCCCCTAGCCTTAGGCTAGGACTCCCCTAGCTTTAGGCTAGGCTCCCCTAGTCTTAGGTTAGGGCACCCCTAGGCTTAGGCTAAGGCTAGGGCTCCCCTAGCCTTAGGCTAGGGCTCCCCTAGCCTTAGGCTAGGACACCCCTAGGCTTAGGCTAAAGCTAGGGCTCCCCTAGCCTTAGGCTAGGGCACCCCTAGGCTTAGGCTAAAGCTAGGGCTCCCCTAGCCTTAGTCTAAGGCTCCCCTAGCCTTAAGCTACGGCTCCCCTAGTCTTCGGCTAGGTCACCCCTAGGCTTGGGCTAAGCCTAGGGCTCCCCTAGCCTTAGGCTAGGGCACCCCAAGCTTAGGCTAAAGCTCAGGCTCCCCTAGCCTTAAGCTAGACTCCACAAGGCTTAGGCTAGGGCTCCCCTAGCCTTAGGCTAGGGCTCCCCTAGGCTTAGGCTAGCGCTCCCCTAGCCTTAGGCTAAGGCACCCCTAGGCTTAGGTTAGGGCTCCCCTAGTCTTAGGCTAGGGCTCCCATAAGCTTAGGCTAGCGCTCCCCTAGCCTTAGGCTATGGCTCCCCTAGCCTTAGGCTAGGGCACCCCTAGGCTTAGGTTAGGGCTACCCGAGCCTTAGGCTAGGGCTCCCCGAAACTTAGGCTATGGCTCCCCTAGCCATAGGCTAGTGTTCCCCTAACCTTAGGCTATGGCACCCCTAGGCATAGGCTAAGGCTAGGGCTCCCCTAGCTTTAGACTTGTGCTCCCCTAGCCTCAGGCTAGGGCACCCCTAGGCTTAGGCTGAGGCTAGGGCTCCCCTAGCCTTGGCCTAGGGCTCCCATAGCCTTAGGCTAGAGCACCACTAGTCTTAGGCTAAGGCTAGGGCTCCCCTAGCCTTAGGCTAGGGCTCCCCTAGCCTTAGGCTAGGGCTCCCATAGCCTTAGGCTAGGGCACCCCTAGGCTTATGCTAAGGCAAGGGCTCCCCTAGCCTAAGGCTATGGCTCCCCTAGCCTTAGGCTAGGGAACCCCTAGGATTAGGCTAAGGCTAGGGCTCCCCTAGCCCTAGTTTCGGGCACCCCTGGGCTTAGGCTAAGGCTAGGGCTCCCCTAGCCGTAGGGTAGGGCTCCCCTAGCCTTAGGGTAGGGCTCCCCTAGCCTTAGGCTAGGGCTCCCCTAGCCTTAGGCTACGGCTCCCCTAGCTTTAGGCTAGGGCTCCCCTAGGCTTAGGATAAGGCTAGGGCTCCCCTAGCCTTAGGCTAGAGTTCCCCCAACCTTAGGCTAGGGCATCCCGAGGCTTAGGCTAAGGCAAGGGCTCCCTTAGCCTTATGCTATGGCTCCCCTAGCCTTAGGCTAGGGAACCCCAATGCTTAGGCTAAGGCTAGGGCTCCAATAGCCTTAGGCTAGGGCACACCTAGGCTTAGTTTAGGGCACCCCTAGGCTTAGGCTAAGGCAAGGGCTCCCCTAGCCTTATGCTATGGCTCCCCTAGCCTTAGGCTAGGGAACCCATAGGCTTAGGCTAAGGCTAGGTCTCCCCAAGCCATAGTTTCGGCACCCCTAGGCTTAGGCTAAGGCTAGGGCTCCCCTAGCCTTAGGCTAAGGCTCCCCTAGGCTTAAGTTAGGGAACCTCTAGGCTTAGGCTAAGGCTAGCGCTCCCCTAGCCTTAGGCTAGGGCACTTTTAGGCTTAGGCTAAGGCTATGGCTCCCTTAGCCTTAGGCTAGGGCTCCCCTAGCCTTAGGCTAGGGCTCCCCTAGCTTTAGGCTTGGGCTCCCCTAGGCTTAGGCTAAGGCTAGGGCTCCCCTAGTCTTAGGCTTGGGCTCCCCTAGCCTTAGGCTAGGGCTCCCCTAGCCTTAGGCTAGGACACCCCTAGGCTTAGGCTAAAGCTAGGGCTCCCCTAGCCTTAGGCTAGGGCTCCCCTAGCCTTAAGCTACGGCTCCCCTAGCCTTCGGCTAGGTCACCCCTAGGCTTGGGCTAAGGCTAGGGCTCCCCTAGCCTTAGGCTAGGGCACCCCTAGGCTTAGGCTAAAGCTCAGGCTCCCCTAGCCTTAAGCTAGACTCCACTAGGCTTAGGCTAGGGCTCCCCAAGCCTTAGGCTAGGGCTCCCCTAGGCTTAGGCTAGCGCTCCCCTAGCCTTAGGCTTAGGCACCCCTAGGCTTAGGTTAGGGCTCCCCTAGTCTTAGGCTAGGGCTCCCCTAAGCTTAGGTTAGCGCTCCCCTAGCCTTAGGCTATGGCTCCCCTAGCCTTAGGCTAGAGCACCCCTAGGCTTAGGTTAGGTCTACCCGAGCCTTAGGCTAGGGCTCCCCGAAACTTAGGCTATGGCTCCCCTAGCCTTAGGCTAGTGTTCCCCTAACCTTGGGCTATGGCACCCCTAGGCATAGGCTAAGTCTAGGGCTCCCCTAGCCTTAGGCTAGGGCTCCCATAGCCTTAGGCTAGGGCACCCCTAGGCATATGCTAAGGGAAGGGATCCCCTAGCCTTAGGCTATGGCTCCCCTAGCCTTAGGCTAGGGAACCCCTAGGCTTAGGCTAAGGCTAGGTCTCCCCTAGCCCTAGTTTCGGGCACCCCTAGGCTTAGGCTAAGGCTAGGGCTCCCCTAGCCTTAGGGTAGGGCTCCCCTAGCCTTAGGCTAGGGCTCCCCTAGCCTTAGGCTACGGATCCCCTAGCTTTAGGCTAGGGCACACCTAGGCGTAGGCTAAGACTAGGGCTCCGCCAGCCTTAGGCTAGGGCTCCCCTAGGCTTAGGATAAGGCTAGGGCTCCCCTAGCCTTAGGCTAGTGTTCCCCCAACCTTAGGCTAGGGCATCCCGAGGCTTAGGCTAAGGCTAGAGCTCCCCTAGCCTTATGCTATGGCTCCCCTAGCCTTAGGCTAGGGAACCCCTAGGCTTAGGCTAAGGCTAGGGCTCCAATAGCCTTAGGCTAGGGCACCCCTAGGCTTAGTTTAGGGCATCCCTAGGCTTAGGCTAAGGCAAGGGCTCCCCTAGCCTTATGCTATGGCTCCCCTAGCCTTAGCCTAGGGAACCCCTAGGCTTCGGCTAAGACTAGGGCTCCCCAAGCCTTAGTTTCGGCACCCCTAGGCTTAGGCTAAGGCTAGGGCTCCCCTAGCCTTAGGCTAAGGCTCCCCTAGCCTTAGGCTAGGGCACCCCTAGGCTTAGGCTAAGGCAAGGGCTCCCCTAGGCTTAGGCTAGGGCTACCCGAGCCTTAGGCTAGGGCACCCCTAGGCTTAGGCTAAGGCTCGGGCTCCCCTAGCCTTGGCTTCGGGCACCCCTAGGCTTAGGCTAAGGCAAGGGCTCCCCTAGCCTTAGGCTAGATCTCCCCTAGCCTTAGGCTAGAGCTCCCCAAGCCTTAGGCTAGGGCTCCCCTAGCCTTAGGCTAGGGCTCCCCTAGCCTTAGGCTAGGGCACACCTAGGTTTAGGATAAGGCTAGGACTCAGCCAGGCTTAGGCTGGGCTCCCCTAGGCTTAGGCTAAGGCTAGGGCTCCCCTAGCCTTACGCTAGGGCTCCCCTTGCTTTACTTTAGGGCACCCCTAGGCTTAGGCTAAGGCTAGGGCTCCCCTAGCCTTAGGCTAGGACCCCCTATCTTTAGGCTATGCTCCCCTAGCCTTAGGTTAGGGCACCCCTAGTCTTAGGCTAAGGCTAGGGCTCCCCTAGCCTTAGCCTGGGGCACGCCTAGGCTTATGCTAAGGCTAGGGCTCCCCTAGCCTTAGGCTAGTGCACCCCTAGGCTTAGACTAAGGATAGGGCTCCCCTAGCCCTAGGCTAAGGCTCCTCTAGCCTAGGCTAGGGCACCCTAGGCTTAGGCTAAGGCTAGTGCTCCCCTAGCCTTAGGCTACGGCTCCCCTAGCCTTAGGCTAGGGCACCGCTAAGCTTAGGCTAAAGCTCGGGCTCCCCTAGCCTTAGGCTAGGCTCCCCTAGGCTTCGGCTAGGGCTCCCCTAGCCTTAGGCTAGGGCTACCCTAGGCTTAGGCTAGCGATCCCCTAGCCTTAGGCTAGGGCACCCCTAGGCGTAGGCTAGGGCTCCCCTAGCCTTAGTCTAGGGCTCCCCTAGGCTTGGGCTAGCGCTCCCCTAGCCTTAGGCTATGGCTCCCCTAGCCTTAGGCTAGGGCACCCCTAGGCTTAAGTTAGGGCTACCCGAGCCTTTGGCTAGGTCTCCCCGAAATTTAGGCTATGGCTCCCCTAGCCTTAGGCTTGTGCTCCCCTAGTCTTAGGCTAGGGTACCCCTTGGCTTAGGCTAAGGTTGGGCCTCCCCTAGCCTTGGGCTAGGGCTCCCCTAGCCTTAGGCTAGGGCACCCCTAGGCTTAGGCTAGGGAACCACTAGCCTGGACTAGGGCACCCCTAGGCTTAGGCTAAGGCTAGGGCTCCCCTAGCCTTAGGCTAGGGTACCCCTAGGCTTAGGCTAGGGCTCCCCTAGCCTTAGGCTAGCGCACCCCTAGGCTTATGCTAGGGCTCCCCTAGCCTTAGCTTCGGGCACCCCTAGGCTTAGGATAATGCTAGGGCTACCCTAGCCTTAGGCGTGGGCTCCCTTAGCCTTAGGCTAGAACACCCCTAGGCTTAGGCTAAGGCTAGGGCTCCAATAGCCTTAGGTTAGGGCTCCCCTAGCCTTAGGCTAGGGCTCTCCTAGCCTTAAGCTATGGCACCCCTAGGCTTAGGCTAAGGCTAGGGCTCCCCTAACCTTAGGCTAGGGCACCCCTTGGTTTAGGCTAAGGCTAGGGCTCCCATTGCTTTAGGCTAGGGCTTCCCTAGCCTTAGGCTAGGGCACCCCTAGGCTTTGGCTAAGCCTAGGGCTCCCCTTGCTTTAGGCTAGGGCTTCCCTAGCCTTAGGCTAGGGCAACCCTAGGCTTAGGCTAAGGCTAGGGCTCCCCTAGCCTTAGGGTAGGGCACCCCTAGGCTTAGGCTAGGGCACCTCTAGGCTTAGGCTAAGGCTAGGGCTCCCCTAGCCTTAGGCTAGGGCTCCCTAGCATTAGGCTAGGGCACCCCTAGGTATAGGCTAAGGCTCCCGTAGCCTTAGGCTAGGGCTCCCCTAGCCTTAGGCTAGGTCACCCCTAGGCTTAGGCTAAGGCTAGGGCTCCCCTAGCCTTAGGGCAGGGCACCCCTAGGCTTAGGACAGGGCTCCCCTAGCCTCAGGCTATGGCTCCCCTTGCCTTAGGCTATAGCAAACCTAGGCTTAGCCTAAGGATAGTGTTCCCCTAGCCTTAGGCTAAGGCTCCCCTAGCCTTAGGCTAGGGCACCACTAGACTAAGGTTAAGGCTAGGGCTCCCCTAGCCTTTGGCTAGGGCACCCCTAGGCTTAGGCTAGGGCTCCTCTAGCCTTAGGCTAGGGCTCCCCTATCCTAAAGCTAGGGCTCCCCTAGCCTTAGGCTAGGGCACCACTAGGCTTAGGCTAAGGCTTGGGCTCCCCTTGCCTCAGGCTAGTGCTTCACTAGTCTTCGGCTAGGGCACCCCAACGATTAAGATAGGGAACCCCTAGGCTTAGGCTAAGGCTAGGTCTCCCCAAGCCTTAGGCTAGGGATCCTCTAGCCTTAGGCTAGGGCAACCCTAGCCTTAGGCTAAGGCAAGGGCTCCCCTAGCCTTAGGCTATGGCTCCCCTAGACGTAGGCTAGGGCACCCCTAAGCTTAGGCTAAGGCTAGGGCTCCCCTAACCTTATGCTTAGGCAACCCTAGTCTTAGGCTAAGGCTAGGGCTCCCCTAGCCTTAGCTTCGCGCACCCCTAAGCTTAGGCTAAGGCTAGGGCTCCCCTTGACTTAGGCTAGGGCACCTTTAGGCTTAGGCTAAGGCTAGGGTTCCCCTAACCTTAGGCTAGGGCTCCCCTAGGCTTAGGCTAAGGCTATGGCTCCCCTCGCCTTATGGTAGGGCTCTCCTAGCCTTAGGCCCGGCCACCACTAGGCTAAGGCCAGGGCACAACTAGGCTTAGGCCAGGGCTCCCCTAGCCTTAGGCTAGGGCACCGCTAGGCTTAGGCTAAACCTCGGGCTCCCCTAGCCTTAGGCTAGGATCCCCTAAGCTTAGCCTAGGGCTCGCCTAGGCTTAGGCTAGCGCTCCCCTAGCCTTAGGCTAGGGCACCCCTAGACTTAGGTTAGGGCTCCCCGAACCTTAGGCTATGGCTCTCCTAGCCTTAGGCTAGGGCTCCCCTAGCCTTGGGCTAGGGCTCCCCTAGCCTTAAGCTAGGGCACCCCTAGGCTTAGGCTAAGGCAAGGGATCCCCTAGCCTTAGGCTATGGCTCCCCTAGCCTTAGGCTAGGGAACCCCTAGGCTTAGGCTAAGGCTAGGCCTCCCCTAGCCTTAGGCTAGGGCTCCCCTAGCGTTATGTTGGGGCACCCTTAGGCTTAGGCTAAGGCTAGGGCTCCCCTAACCTTAGGCTAGGGCATCCCTAGGCTTAGGCTAAGTCTAGGGCTCCTCTAGCCTTAGGCTAGGGCACCCCTAGGCTTAGGCTAAAGCTAGAGCTCCCCTAGCCTTAGGCTAAGTCTCCCCTAGGCTTAGGCTAAGGCTAGGGCTCCCCTAGCCTTAGGCTAGGGCACCCCTAATCTTAGGCTAAGGATAGGGCTCCCCTACCTTAGCTTCGGGCACCCCTAGGTTTAGGCTAAGGCTAGGGCTCCCGTAGCCTTAGGCTAGGGCTCCCGTAGCCTTAGGCTAGAGCTCAACTAGCCTTAGGATAGGGCTCCCCTAGCCTTAGGCTAGGCTCCCCTAACTTTAGGCCAGGGCACCCCTAGACTTAGGCTAAGGCTAAGGCTCCCCTAGCCTTAGGCTAGGGCACACCTAGGCTTAGGCTAGGGCACCCCTAGGCTTAGGCTAAGGATAGGGCTCCCCTAGCCTTAGGCTAGGGCTCCCCTAGCCTAGGCTAGGTAACCCTTAGGCTTAGGATAGAGCTCCCAAAGCCTTAGGCTAGGGCACCCCTAGCCTTAGGCTATGGCTCCCCTTGCCTTAGATTAGGGGACCCCTAGGATTAGGCTAAGGCTAGGGCTCCCGTAGCCTTAGGCTAGGGCTCCACTAGCCTTAGGCTAGGGCTCCCCTAGCCTTAGGCTAGGGCTCTCCTAGGCTTAGGCTAAGGCTAGGGCTCCCCTAGCCTTAGGTTAGGGCTCCCCTAGTCTTAGGCTAGGGCATCCCTATGCTTAGGCTAAGGATAGTGCTCCCCTAGCCTTAGGCTAGGGCTCCCCTAGGCTTAGGCTAAGGCTAGGGCTCCCCTAGCCTTAGGCTAGGGCTCCCCTAGCCTTACGTTACGGCACCCCTAGGCTTAGGCTAAGGCTAGGGCTCCCCTAGCCTTAGGCTAGGACTCCCCTAGCTTTAGGCTAGGCTCCCCTAGTCTTAGGTTAGGGCACCCCTAGGCTTAGGCTAAGGCTAGGGCTCCCCTAGCCTTAGGCTAGGGCTCCCCTAGCCTTAGGCTAGGACACCCCTAGGCTTAGGCTAAAGCTAGGGCTCCCCTAGCCTTAGGCTAGGGCACCCCTAGGCTTAGGCTAAAGCTAGGGCTCCCCTAGCCTTAGTCTAAGGCTCCCCTAGCCTTAAGCTACGGCTCCCCTAGTCTTCGGCTAGGTCACCCCTAGGCTTGGGCTAAGCCTAGGGCTCCCCTAGCCTTAGGCTAGGGCACCCCAAGCTTAGGCTAAAGCTCAGGCTCCCCTAGCCTTAAGCTAGACTCCACAAGGCTTAGGCTAGGGCTCCCCTAGCCTTAGGCTAGGGCTCCCCTAGGCTTAGGCTAGCGCTCCCCTAGCCTTAGGCTAAGGCACCCCTAGGCTTAGGTTAGGGCTCCCCTAGTCTTAGGCTAGGGCTCCCATAAGCTTAGGCTAGCGCTCCCCTAGCCTTAGGCTATGGCTCCCCTAGCCTTAGGCTAGGGCACCCCTAGGCTTAGGTTAGGGCTACCCGAGCCTTAGGCTAGGGCTCCCCGAAACTTAGGCTATGGCTCCCCTAGCCATAGGCTAGTGTTCCCCTAACCTTAGGCTATGGCACCCCTAGGCATAGGCTAAGGCTAGGGCTCCCCTAGCTTTAGACTTGTGCTCCCCTAGCCTCAGGCTAGGGCACCCCTAGGCTTAGGCTGAGGCTAGGGCTCCCCTAGCCTTGGCCTAGGGCTCCCATAGCCTTAGGCTAGAGCACCACTAGTCTTAGGCTAAGGCTAGGGCTCCCCTAGCCTTAGGCTAGGGCTCCCCTAGCCTTAGGCTAGGGCTCCCATAGCCTTAGGCTAGGGCACCCCTAGGCTTATGCTAAGGCAAGGGCTCCCCTAGCCTAAGGCTATGGCTCCCCTAGCCTTAGGCTAGGGAACCCCTAGGATTAGGCTAAGGCTAGGGCTCCCCTAGCCCTAGTTTCGGGCACCCCTGGGCTTAGGCTAAGGCTAGGGCTCCCCTAGCCGTAGGGTAGGGCTCCCCTAGCCTTAGGGTAGGGCTCCCCTAGCCTTAGGCTAGGGCTCCCCTAGCCTTAGGCTACGGCTCCCCTAGCTTTAGGCTAGGGCTCCCCTAGGCTTAGGATAAGGCTAGGGCTCCCCTAGCCTTAGGCTAGAGTTCCCCCAACCTTAGGCTAGGGCATCCCGAGGCTTAGGCTAAGGCAAGGGCTCCCTTAGCCTTATGCTATGGCTCCCCTAGCCTTAGGCTAGGGAACCCCAATGCTTAGGCTAAGGCTAGGGCTCCAATAGCCTTAGGCTAGGGCACACCTAGGCTTAGTTTAGGGCACCCCTAGGCTTAGGCTAAGGCAAGGGCTCCCCTAGCCTTATGCTATGGCTCCCCTAGCCTTAGGCTAGGGAACCCATAGGCTTAGGCTAAGGCTAGGTCTCCCCAAGCCATAGTTTCGGCACCCCTAGGCTTAGGCTAAGGCTAGGGCTCCCCTAGCCTTAGGCTAAGGCTCCCCTAGGCTTAAGTTAGGGAACCTCTAGGCTTAGGCTAAGGCTAGCGCTCCCCTAGCCTTAGGCTAGGGCACTTTTAGGCTTAGGCTAAGGCTATGGCTCCCTTAGCCTTAGGCTAGGGCTCCCCTAGCCTTAGGCTAGGGCTCCCCTAGCTTTAGGCTTGGGCTCCCCTAGGCTTAGGCTAAGGCTAGGGCTCCCCTAGTCTTAGGCTTGGGCTCCCCTAGCCTTAGGCTAGGGCTCCCCTAGCCTTAGGCTAGGACACCCCTAGGCTTAGGCTAAAGCTAGGGCTCCCCTAGCCTTAGGCTAGGGCTCCCCTAGCCTTAAGCTACGGCTCCCCTAGCCTTCGGCTAGGTCACCCCTAGGCTTGGGCTAAGGCTAGGGCTCCCCTAGCCTTAGGCTAGGGCACCCCTAGGCTTAGGCTAAAGCTCAGGCTCCCCTAGCCTTAAGCTAGACTCCACTAGGCTTAGGCTAGGGCTCCCCAAGCCTTAGGCTAGGGCTCCCCTAGGCTTAGGCTAGCGCTCCCCTAGCCTTAGGCTTAGGCACCCCTAGGCTTAGGTTAGGGCTCCCCTAGTCTTAGGCTAGGGCTCCCCTAAGCTTAGGTTAGCGCTCCCCTAGCCTTAGGCTATGGCTCCCCTAGCCTTAGGCTAGAGCACCCCTAGGCTTAGGTTAGGTCTACCCGAGCCTTAGGCTAGGGCTCCCCGAAACTTAGGCTATGGCTCCCCTAGCCTTAGGCTAGTGTTCCCCTAACCTTGGGCTATGGCACCCCTAGGCATAGGCTAAGTCTAGGGCTCCCCTAGCCTTAGGCTAGGGCTCCCATAGCCTTAGGCTAGGGCACCCCTAGGCATATGCTAAGGGAAGGGATCCCCTAGCCTTAGGCTATGGCTCCCCTAGCCTTAGGCTAGGGAACCCCTAGGCTTAGGCTAAGGCTAGGTCTCCCCTAGCCCTAGTTTCGGGCACCCCTAGGCTTAGGCTAAGGCTAGGGCTCCCCTAGCCTTAGGGTAGGGCTCCCCTAGCCTTAGGCTAGGGCTCCCCTAGCCTTAGGCTACGGATCCCCTAGCTTTAGGCTAGGGCACACCTAGGCGTAGGCTAAGACTAGGGCTCCGCCAGCCTTAGGCTAGGGCTCCCCTAGGCTTAGGATAAGGCTAGGGCTCCCCTAGCCTTAGGCTAGTGTTCCCCCAACCTTAGGCTAGGGCATCCCGAGGCTTAGGCTAAGGCTAGAGCTCCCCTAGCCTTATGCTATGGCTCCCCTAGCCTTAGGCTAGGGAACCCCTAGGCTTAGGCTAAGGCTAGGGCTCCAATAGCCTTAGGCTAGGGCACCCCTAGGCTTAGTTTAGGGCATCCCTAGGCTTAGGCTAAGGCAAGGGCTCCCCTAGCCTTATGCTATGGCTCCCCTAGCCTTAGCCTAGGGAACCCCTAGGCTTCGGCTAAGACTAGGGCTCCCCAAGCCTTAGTTTCGGCACCCCTAGGCTTAGGCTAAGGCTAGGGCTCCCCTAGCCTTAGGCTAAGGCTCCCCTAGCCTTAGGCTAGGGCACCCCTAGGCTTAGGCTAAGGCAAGGGCTCCCCTAGGCTTAGGCTAGGGCTACCCGAGCCTTAGGCTAGGGCACCCCTAGGCTTAGGCTAAGGCTCGGGCTCCCCTAGCCTTGGCTTCGGGCACCCCTAGGCTTAGGCTAAGGCAAGGGCTCCCCTAGCCTTAGGCTAGATCTCCCCTAGCCTTAGGCTAGAGCTCCCCAAGCCTTAGGCTAGGGCTCCCCTAGCCTTAGGCTAGGGCTCCCCTAGCCTTAGGCTAGGGCACACCTAGGTTTAGGATAAGGCTAGGACTCAGCCAGGCTTAGGCTGGGCTCCCCTAGGCTTAGGCTAAGGCTAGGGCTCCCCTAGCCTTACGCTAGGGCTCCCCTTGCTTTACTTTAGGGCACCCCTAGGCTTAGGCTAAGGCTAGGGCTCCCCTAGCCTTAGGCTAGGACCCCCTATCTTTAGGCTATGCTCCCCTAGCCTTAGGTTAGGGCACCCCTAGTCTTAGGCTAAGGCTAGGGCTCCCCTAGCCTTAGCCTGGGGCACGCCTAGGCTTATGCTAAGGCTAGGGCTCCCCTAGCCTTAGGCTAGTGCACCCCTAGGCTTAGACTAAGGATAGGGCTCCCCTAGCCCTAGGCTAAGGCTCCTCTAGCCTAGGCTAGGGCACCCTAGGCTTAGGCTAAGGCTAGTGCTCCCCTAGCCTTAGGCTACGGCTCCCCTAGCCTTAGGCTAGGGCACCGCTAAGCTTAGGCTAAAGCTCGGGCTCCCCTAGCCTTAGGCTAGGCTCCCCTAGGCTTCGGCTAGGGCTCCCCTAGCCTTAGGCTAGGGCTACCCTAGGCTTAGGCTAGCGATCCCCTAGCCTTAGGCTAGGGCACCCCTAGGCGTAGGCTAGGGCTCCCCTAGCCTTAGTCTAGGGCTCCCCTAGGCTTGGGCTAGCGCTCCCCTAGCCTTAGGCTATGGCTCCCCTAGCCTTAGGCTAGGGCACCCCTAGGCTTAAGTTAGGGCTACCCGAGCCTTTGGCTAGGTCTCCCCGAAATTTAGGCTATGGCTCCCCTAGCCTTAGGCTTGTGCTCCCCTAGTCTTAGGCTAGGGTACCCCTTGGCTTAGGCTAAGGTTGGGCCTCCCCTAGCCTTGGGCTAGGGCTCCCCTAGCCTTAGGCTAGGGCACCCCTAGGCTTAGGCTAAGGCTAGGGCTCCCCTAGCCTTCGGCTAGGGCTCCCATAGCCTTAGGCTAGGGCACCCCTAGGCTTAGGCTAAGACAAGGGCTCCCCTAGCCTTAGGGTATCGCTCCCCTAGCCTTAGGATAGGGAAGCCCTAGGCTTAGGCTAAGGCTAGGTCTCCCCTAGCCTTAGTTTCGGGCACCCCTAGGCTTAGAATAAGGCTAGGGCTCCCCTAGCCTTACGCTAGGGCTCCCCTAGCCTTAGGCTAGGGCTCCCATAGCCTTAGGCTATGGCTCCCCTAGCCTTCGGCTAGGACACACCTAGGCTTAGGCTAAGGCTAGGGCTCCGCCAGCCTTAGGCTAGGTCTCCCCTAGGTTTAGGCTAAGGCTAGGGCTCCCCTAGCCTTAGGCTAGTGCTCCCCTAGCCTTACGTTAGGGCACCTCTAGGCTTAGGCTAAGGCTAGGGCTCCCCTAGCCTTAGGCTAGGACTCCCCAACTTAAGGCTAGGCTCCACTAGCCTTAGGTTAGGGCAACCCAAGGCTTAGGCTAAGGCTAGGGCTCCCCTAGCCTTAGGCTAGGGCACCCCTAGGCTTAGGCTAAGGCTAGGGCTCCCCGAGCATTAGGCTAGGGCTCCCCGAACCTTAGGCTATGGCTCCCCTACCCTTAGGCTAGTGTTCCCTTAACCTTAGGCTATGGCACCCCTAGGCTTAGGCTAAGGCTAGGGCTCCCCTAGCCTTAGGCTAGTGGTCCCCTAGCCTTAGGCTAGGGCACCCCTAGGCTTAGGTTAAGGCTAGGGCTCCCCTAGCTTTAGGCTAGGGCACCCCTAGGCTTACGCTAAGGCTATGGCTCCCCTAGCCTTAGGCTAGGGCACACCTAGGCTTAGGTTAAGGCTAGGGCTCCCCTAGCCTTAGGCTAGGGAACCCCTAGGCTTAGGCTAAGGCTAGGGCTCCCCTAGCCTTAGCTTCGGGCACCCCTAGGTTTAGGCTAAGGCTAGGGCTCCCATAGCCTTAGGCTAGGGCTCCCGTAGCCTTAGGCTATGGCTCCTGTAGTCTTAGGCTAGGGCTCCCCCAGCCTTAGGCAAGGGCTCCCCTAGCCTTAGGCTAGGGCTTCCCTAGCCTTAGGCTAGGCTCCCCTAACCTTAGGCTAGGGCACCCTTAGGATTAGGCTAAGGCTAGGGCTCCCCTAGTCTTAGGCTAGGGCTCCCCTAGCTTTAGGCTAGGACACCCATAGGCTTAGGCTAAGTTTAGGGCTCCCCGACCATTAGGCTAGGGCTCCCCTAACCTTAGGCTAGGGCACCCCTAGGCTTAGGCTAAGGCTAGCGCTCCCATAGCCTTAGGCTAGGGCTCCCCTAGCCTTAGTTTAGGGCTACCCTAGCCTTAGCCTAGGGCACTCCTAGGCTTAGGCTAAGGCTAGGGCTCCGCCATCCTTAGGCTAGGGCTCCCCTAGGCTTAGGCTAAGGCTAGGGCTCCCCTAGCCTTAGGCTAGGACTCCCCTTGCTTTAGGCTAGGCTACCCTAGGCTTAGGGTAGGGCACCCCTAGGCTTAGGCTAAGGCTAGGGCTCCCCTAGCTTAGGCTCAGGCTCCCCTATCCTAGGCTAGGGCACCCCTAGGCTTAGGCTAAGGCTACGGCTCCCCTAGCCTTAGGCTAGGGCTCCCCTAGCCTTAGGCTAGGGCTCCCCTAGCCTTAGGCTAGGGCACACCTAGGCTTAGGTTAAGGCTAGGGCTCCCCTAGCCTTAGGCTAGGACTCCCCTTGCTTTAGGCTAGGCTACCCTAGGCTTAGGGTAGGGCACCCCTAGGCTTAGGCTAAGGTTAGGGCTCCCCTAGCCTTAGGCTAAGGCTCCCCTATCCTAGGCTAGGGCACCCCTAGGCTTAGGCTAAGGCTAGGGCTCCCCTAGCCTTAGGCTACGGCTCCCCTAGCCTTAGGCTAGGGCACCCCTAGGCTTAGGCTAAAGCTCGGGCTACCCTAGCCTTAGGCTAGGCTTCCCTAGGCTTAGGCAGGGGCTCCCCTAGGCTTAGGCTAGCGCTCCCCTAGCCTTAGGCTAGCCTCCCCTAGGCTTAGGTTAGGGCTCCCCTAGGCTTAGGTTAGGGCTCCCTGAACCTTAGGCTATGGCTCCCCTAGCCTTAAGCTAGGGCTCCCCTAGTCTTGGTCTAGGGCTCCCCTAGCCTTAGGCTAGGGCACCCCTAGGATTAGGCTAAGGGTAGGCTTCCCCTAGCCTTAGGTTAGGGCTCCCATAACCTTAGGCTAGGGCACCTCTAGGCTTAGGCCAGAGAAAGCGCTCCCCTAGCCTTAGGCTATGGCTCCCCTGGGCTTAGGCTAAGGATAGGGCTCCACTAGCCTTAGGTTAGGGCTCCCCTAACCTAGGCTAGGGAACCCCTAGGATTAGGATAGAGTTCCCTAGCCTTAGGCTAGGGCACGCCTAGGCTTAGGCCAGGGCTCCCCGAGCCGTAGGCTAGGGCTCCCCTAGCCTTAGGCTAGGGCACCCCTAGGCTAAGGCAAAGGCTAGGGCTCCCCTATCCTTAGGCTAGGGCACCCCTAGGCTTAGGCTAAGGCTAGGGCTCCCCTTGCCTTAGGCTAGGGCACCCCTAGGCTTAGGCTACGGCTCCCCTAGCCTTAGGATAGGGCTCCCCTAGCCTTAGGCTAGGGCACACCTAGGCTTAGGCTAAGGATAGGGCTCCCCTAGCCTTACGTTAGGTCACCCCTAGGCTTAGGCTAAGGCTAGGGCTCCCCTAGCCTTAGGCTAGGGCACCCCTAGGCTTAGGCTAAGGATAGGGCTCCCCTAGCCTTACGTTATGTCACCCCTAGGCTTAGGCTAAGGCTAGGGCTCCCCTAGCCTAGGCTAGGGCACCCCTAGGCTTAGGCTAGGGCTCCCCTAGGCTTAGGCTAGCGATCCCATAGCCTTAGGCTAGGGCTCCCCTAGACTTGGGCTAGGGCTCCCCTAGGTTTAGGCTAGGGCACCCCTAGGCTTAGGCAAAGGCTAGTGATCCCCTAGCCTTAGGGTATGGCTCCCCTAGACTTTAGCTAGGGAACCCCTAGACTTAGGCTAAGGCTAGGTCTCCCCTAGCCTTAGTTTCGGGCAAACCCTAGGCTTAGGCTAAGGCTAGGGCTCCCCTAATCTTAGGCTAGGGCTCCCCTAGCCTTAGGCTAGGGCAACCCTAGGCTTAGGCTAGGGCACCCCTAGGCTTAGGCTAAGGCTAGGGCACCCCTAGGCTTAGGCTAAGGCTCGGTCTCCCCTAACCTAAGGCTAGGGCACCCCTAGGCTCAGGCTAGGGCACCCCTAGGCTTAGGCTAAGGCACCCCTAGGCTTAGGCTAAGGGTACGGCTCCCCTAGCCTCAGGCTAGGGCTCCCCTAGGCTTAGGCTAGGGCAATCCTAGGCTTAGGCTAGGGCACCCCTAGGCTTAGGCTAGGGCACCCCTAGCATAAGGATAGGGCACCCCTAGGCTTAGGCTAAGGCTAGTTCACCCCTAGGCTTAGGCTAAGGCACAACTAGGCTTAGGCTAGGGCACCCCTAGGCTTAGGCTAGGGCACCCCTAGGCTTAGGCTAGGGCACCCCTAGGCTTAGGTTAGGGCACCCCTAGGCTGAGGATAGGGCACCCCTAAGCTGAGGCTAGGGCACCTCTAGGCTTAGGCTAAGGCTAGGGCACCCCTAGGCTTAGGCTAAGGCTAAGGGTCCCCTAGCCTAAGGCTAGGGCACCCCTAGGCTCAGGCTAGGGCACCCCTAGGCTTAGGGTAGGGCACCCCTAGGCTTAGGCTAATGCTACGGCTCCCCTAACCTCAGGCTAGGGCACCCCTAGGCTCAGGCTAGGGCACCCCTAAGCTTAGGCTAGGGCACCTCTAGACTTAGGATAAGGCTAGGGCTCCCCTAGCCTAAGGCTAGGGCACCCCTAGGCTTAGGATAGGGAACCCCTAGGCTTTGGCTAGGTCACCCCTAGGTTTAGGCTAGGGTACCGCTAGCCTTAGGCTAGGGCACCCCTAGGCTTAGGTTAGGGCACCCCTAGGCTGAGGATAGGGCACCCCTAAGCTGAGGCTAGGGAACCCCTAGGCTTAGGATAAGGCTAGGGCTACCCTAGCCTAAGGCTAGGGCACCCCTAGCCTAAGGCTGGGGAACCCCTAGGCTTAGGATAGGGCACCCCTAGGCTTACGATAGGGCACCCCTAGGCTTAGGCTAGGGCACCCCTAGGCTTAGGCTAGGGCACCCCTAGGCTTAGGCTAGGGCACCCCTAGGTTTAGGCTAGGGCACCCCTAGGCTTAGGCTAAGGCTAGGGCTCCCCTAGCCTAGGCTAGGGCATCCCTAGGCTTAGGCTAGGGCACCCATAGGCTTAGGCTAGGGCACCTCTAGGCTTAGGCTAAGGCTAGGGCACCCCTAGGCTTAGGCTAAGTCTAGGGCTCCCCTAACCTAAGGCTAGGGCACCCCTAGGCTTGGGCTAGGGCACCCCTAAGCTTAGGCTAAGGCTAGGGCTCCCCTAGCCTAAGGCTAGGGCACCCCTAGGCTTAGGATAGGGCACCCCTAGGCTTAGGCTAGGGCACCCCTAGGCTTAGGCTAAGGCTAGGGCACCCCTAGGCTTGGGCTAAGGCTAGGGCTCCCCTAACCTAAAGCTAGGGCACCCCTAGGCTCAGGCTAGGGCACCCCTAGGCTTAGGCTAAGGCAGCCCTAGGCTTAGGCTAACGGTACGGCTCCCCTAGCCTCATGCTAGGGCTCGCCTAGGCTTAGGCTAGGGCAATCCTAGGCTTAGGCTAAGGCTAGGGCACCCCTAAGCTTAGGCTAAGGCTAGGGCTCCCCTAACCACAGGCTAGGGCACCCCTAGGCTCAGGCTAGGGCACCCCTAGGCTTAGGCTAAGGCACCCCTAGGCTTAGGCTAAGGATATGGCTCCCCTAGCCTCAGTCTAGGGCACCCCTAAGCTCAGGCTATGGCACACCTAGGCTTAGGCTAGGGCACCCCTAGGCTTAGGCTAAGGGTAGGTCACCCCTAGGCTTAGGCTAAGGCACAACTAGGCTTAGGCTAGGGCACCCCTAGGCTTAGGCTAGGGCACCCCTAGGCTTAGGTTAGGGCACCCCTAGGCTGAGGATAGGGCACCCCTAAGCTGAGGCTAGGGAACCCCTAGGCTTAGGATAAGGCTAGGGCACCCCGAGGCTTCGGCTAGGGCACCCCTAGGCTTCGGCTAGGGCACCCCTAGGCTTAGGCTAGGGCACCCCTAGGCTTAGGTTGGGCACCCCTAGGCTTAGGCTAGGGCACCCCTAGGCTTAGGCTAGGGCACCCCTAGGCTTAGGCTAAGGCTAGGGCTGCCCTAGCCTAAGGCTTGGGCACCCCTAGGCTTATGCTAGGGCACTCCTAGACTTAGGCTTGGGCACCCCTAGCCTTAGGCTAAGGCTAGGGCACCCCTAGGCTTAGGCTAAGGCTAGGGCTCCCCTTGCCTAAGGCTAGGGCACCCTTAGGCTCAGGCTAGGGCACCCCTAGGCTGAGGCTAGGGCACCCCTAGGCTTAGGCTAGGTCACCCCTAGACTTAGGATAAGGCTAGGGCTCCCCTAGCATAAGGCTTGGGCACCCCTAGGCTTAGGCTAGGGAACCCCTAGGCTTTGGCTAGGTCACCTCCAGGTTTAGGCTAGGGTACCCCTAGGCTTAGGCTAGGGCACCCTTAGGCTTAGGCTAGGGCACCCCTAGGCTTAGACTAAGGCTACGGCTCCACTAGCCTCAGGTTAGGGCACCCCTAAACTCCGGCTATGGCACCCCTAGGCTTAGGCTAAGGGTAGGGCACCCCTAGGCTTAGGCTAAGGCTAGGGCTCCCCTAACTTAAGGCTAGGGAACCCCTAGGCTTAGGCTAGGGCACCCCTAAGCTTAGGCTAAGGATTGGGCTCCCCTAGCCTAAGGCTAGGGCACCCCTAGGCTTAGGCTAGGGCACTCCTAGGCCTAGGCTAAGGCTAGGGCACCCCTAGGCTTAGGCTAAGGCTAGGGCTCCCCTAACCTAAGGCTAGGGCACCCCTAGGCTTAGGCTAGGGCACCCGTAGGCTCAGGCTAGGGCACCCCTAGGCTTAGGCTAAGAAACCCCTAGGCTTAGGCTACGGCATCCCTAGGCTTAGGCTAGGGCACCCCTAGGCTGAGGCTAGGGCACCCCTAAGCTGAGGCTAGTGCACCCCTAGACTTAGGCTAAGGCTAGGGCTACCCTAGCCTAAGGCTAGGGCACCCCTAGGCTTAGGCTAGGTCACCCCTAGGCTTATGCTAAGGATTGGGCTCCCCTAGCAAAAGGCTAGGGCACCCCTAGGCTTAGGCTAGGGCACCCCTAGGCTTAGGCTAAGGCTAGGGCTCCCCTAGCCTAAGGCTAGCGCACACCTAGGCTTAGGCTAGGGTACCCATAGGCTTAGGCTAGGGCACCCCTAGGCTTAGGCTAAGGGTAGGGCACCCCTAGGCTTAGGCTAAGGCTAGGGCTCCCCTAACTTAAGGCTAGGGAACCCCTAGGCTTAGGCTATGGCACCCCTAAGCTTAGGCTAAGGATTGGGCTCCCCTAGCCTAAGGCTAGGGCACCCCTAGGCTTAGGCTAGGGCACCCCTAGGCCTAGACTAAGGCTAGGGCACCCCTAGGCTTAGGCTAAGGCTAGGGCTCCCCTAACCTAAGGCTAGGGCACCCCTAGGCTTAGGCTAGGGCACCCCTAGGTTCAGGCTAGGGCACCCCTAGGCTTAGGCTAAGGCACCCCTAGGCTTAGTCTAAGGGTACGGCTCCCCTAGCCTCAGGCTACGGCAACCCCTAGGCTTAGGCTAGGGCAATCCTAGGCTAGACTAAGGCTAGGGCTCCCCTAGCCTCAGGCTAGGGCACCCATAGGCTCAGGTTAGGGCACCCCTAGGCTCAGGCTAGGGCACACCTAGGCTTAGGCTAGGGCACCCCTAGACTTAGGATAAGGCTAGGGCTCCCCTAGCCTAAGGCTAGGGCACCCCTAGACTTAGGTTAAGGCTAGGGCTCCCCTAACCTAAGGCTAGGGCACCCCTAAGCTTAGGCTAGGGCACCCCTAGGCTTAGGCTAGGGCACCCCTAGGCTTAGGCTAGGGCATCCCTAGGCTTAGGCTAAGGCTAGGGCTCCCCTAGCATAAGGCTAGGGTTCCCCTAGGCTTAGGCTAGGGCACTCCTAGGCTTAGCCTAGGGCACCCCTAGCCTGAGCATAGGGCACCCCTAGGCTTAGGATAAGGCTAGGTCACCCCTAGGCTTAGGCTAAGGCACAACTAGGCTTAGGCTAGGGCACCCCTAGGCTTGGGCTAGGGCACCCCTAGGCTTAGGGTAGGGCACCCCTAGACTGAGGATAGGGCACCCCTAAGCTGAGGTTGGGCACCCCTAGGCTTAGGATAAGGCTAGGTCACCCCTAGGCTTAGGCTAAGGCACAACTAGGCTTAGGCTAGGGCACCCCTAGGCTTGGGCTAGGGCACCCCTAGGCTTAGGCTAGGGCACTACTAGGCTGAGGATAGGGCACCCCTAACCTAAGGCTAGGGCACCCATAGGCTTAGGCTAGGGCACCCCTAGGCTTAGGCTAGGGCACCCCTAGTCTTAGGCTAAGGCTAGGGCACCCCTAGGCTTAGACTAAGGCTAGGGCACCCCTAGGCTTAGGCTAAGGCTAGGGCTCCGCTAGCCTAAGGCTAGGGCAGCCCTAGGCTTAGGCTAGGGTACCCCTAGGCTTAGGCTAGGGCACCCCTAGGCTTAGGCTAAGGCTAGGGCTCCCCTAGCCTAAGGCTTGGGCACCCCTAGGCTTATGCTAGGGCACCCCTAGACTTAGGCTAGGGCACCCCTAGGCTTAGGCTAAGGCTAGGGCACCCCTAGGCTTAGGCTAAGGCTAGGGCTCCCCTAGCCTAAGGCTAGGGCACCCTAGGCTCAGGCTAGGGCACCCCTAGGCTTAGGGTAGGGCACCGCTAGGCTTAGGCTAATGCTACGGCTCCCCTAGCCTCAGGCTAGGGCAGCCCTAGACTCAGGCTATGGCACGCCTAGGCTCTGGCTAGGGCACCCCTAGGCTCAGGCTAGGGCACCCCTAGGCTTAGCCTAGGGCACCCCTAGACTTAGGATAAGACTAGGGATCCCCTAGGCTTAGGCTAGGGCACCCCTAGGCTTAGGTTAAGGCTAGGGCTCCCCTAGCATAAGGTTAGGGCACCCCTAGGCTTAGGCTAGGGCACCCCTAGGCTTAGGCTAGGGCACCCCTAAGCTTAGGCTAAGGCTAGGGCTCCCCTAGCCTAAGGCTAGGGCACCCCTAGGCTTAGGATAGGGCACCCCTAGGCTTAGGCTAGGGCACCCCTAGGCTTAGGCTAAGGCTAGGGCACCCCTAGGCTTGGGCTAAGGCTAGGGCTCCCCTAACCTAAAGCTAGGGCACCCCTAGGCTCAGGCTAGGGCACCCCTAGGCTTAGGCTAAGGCACCCCTAGGCTTAGGCTAACGGTACGGCTCCCCTAGCCTCATGCTAAGGCTCGCCTAGGCTTAGGCTAGGGCAATCCTAGGCTTAGGCTAAGGCTAGGGCACCCCTAAGCTTAGGCTAAGGCTAGGGCTCCCCTAACCAAAGGCTAGGGCACCCCTAGGCTCAGGCTAGGGCACCCCTAGGCTTAGGCTAAGGCACCCCTAGGCTTAGGCTAAGGGTACGGCTCCCCTACCCTCAGTCTAGGGCACCCCTAAGCTCAGGCTATGGCACACCTAGGCTTAGGCTAGGGCACCCCTAGGCTTAGGCTAAGGGTAGGTCACCCCTAGGCTTAGGCTAAGGCACAACTAGGCTTAGGCTAGGGCACCCCTAGGCTTAGGCTAGGGCACCCCTAGGCTTAGGTTAGGGCACCCCTAGGCTGAGGATAGGGCACCCCTAAGCTGAGGCTAGGGAACCCCTAGGCTTAGGATAAGGCTAGGGCACCCCGAGACTTCGGCTAGGGCACCCCTAGGCTTAGGCTAGGGCACCCCTAGGCTTAGGCTAGGGCACCCCTAGGCTTAGGTTGGGCACCCCTAGGCTTAGGCTAGGGCACCCCTAGGCTTAGGCTAGGGCACCCCTAGGCTTAGGCTAAGGCTAGGGCTGCCCTAGCCTAAGGCTTGGGCACCCCTAGGCTTATGCTAGGGCACTCCTAAACTTAGGCTAGGGCACCCCTAGCCTTAGGCTAAGGCTAGGGCACCCCTAGGCTTAGGCTAAGGCTAGGGCTCCCCTTGCCTAAGGCTAGGGCACCCTTATTCTCAGGCTAGGGCACCCCTAGGCTGAGGCTAGGGCACCCCTAGGCTTAGGCTAGGTCACCCCTAGACTAAGGATAAGGCTAGGGCTCCCCTAGCATAAGGCTTGGGCACCCCTTGGCTTAGGCTAGGGAACCCCTAGGCTTTGGCTAGGTCACCTCCAGGTTTAGGCTAGGGTACCCCTAGGCTTAGGCTAGGGCACCCTTAGGCTTAGGCTAGGGCACCCCTAGGCTTAGACTAAGGCTACGGCTCCACTAGCCTCAGGTTAGGGCACCCCTAAACTCCGGCTATGGCACCCCTAGGCTTAGGCTAAGGGTAGCGCACCCCTAGGCTTAGGCTAAGGCTAGGGCTCCCCTAACTTAAGGCTAGGGAACCCCTAGGCTTAGGCTAGGGCACCCCTAAGCTTAGGCTAAGGATTGGGCTCCCCTAGCCTAAGGCTAGGGCACCCCTAGGCTTAGGCTAGGGCACCCCTAGGCCTAGGCTAAGGCTAGGGCACCCCTAGGCTTAGGCTAAGGCTAGGGCTCCCCTAACCTAAGGCTAGGGCACCCCTAGGCTTAGGCTAGGGCACCCGTAGGCTCAGGCTAGGGCACCCCTAGGCTTAGGCTAAGAAACCCCTAGGCTTAGGCTACGGCATCCCTAGGCTTAGGCTAGGGCACCCCTAGGCTGAGGCTAGGGCACCCCTAAGCTGAGGCTAGTGCACCCCTAGACTTAGGCTAAGGCTAGGGCTACCCTAGCCTAAGGCTAGGGCACCCCTAGGCTTAGGCTAGGGCACCCCTAGGCTTATGCTAAGGATTGGGCTCCCCTAGCAAAAGGCTAGGGCACCCCTAGGCTTAGGCTAGGGCACCCCTAGGCTTAGGCTAAGGCTAGGGCTCCCCTAGCCATAGGCTAGCGCACACCTAGGCTTAGGCTAGGGTACCCATATGCTTAGGCTAGGGCACCCCTAGGCTTAGGCTAAGGGTAGGGCACCCCTAGGCTTAGGCTAAGGCTAGGGCTCCCCTAACTTAAGGCTAGGGAACCCCTAGGCTTAGGCTAGGGCACCCCTAAGCTTAGGCTAAGGATTGGGCTCCCCTAGCCTAAGGCTAGGGCACCCCTAGGCTTAGGCTAGGGCACCCCTAGGCCTAGACTAAGGCTAGGGCACCCCTAGGCTTAGGCTAAGGCTAGGGCTCCCCTAACCTAAGGCTAGGGCACCCCTAGGCTTAGGCTAGGGCACCCCTAGGTTCAGGCTAGGGCACCCCTAGGCTTAGGCTAAGGCACCCCTAGGCTTAGTCTAAGGGTACGGCTCCCCTAGCCTCAGGCTACGGCAACCCCTAGGCTTAGGTTAGGGCAATCCTAGGCTAGACTAAGGCTAGGGCTCCCCTAGCCTCAGGCTAGGGCACCCATAGGCTCAGGTTAGGGCACCCCTAGGCTCAGGCTAGGGCACACCTAGCCTTAGGCTAGGGCACCCCTAGACTTAGGATAAGGCTAGGGCTCCCCTAGCCTAAGGCTAGGGCACCCCTAGACTTAGGTTAAGGCTAGGGCTCCCCTAACCTAAGGCTAGGGCACCCCTAAGCTTAGGCTAGGGCACCCCTAGGCTTAGGCTAGGGCACCCCTAGGCTTAGGCTAGGGCATCCCTAGGCTTAGGCTAAGGCTAGGGCTCCCCTAGCCTAAGGCTAGGGTTCCCCTAGGCTTAGGCTAGGGCACTCCTAGGCTTAGCCTAGGGCACCCCTAGCCTGAGCATAGGGCACCCCTAGGCTTAGGATAAGGCTAGGTCACCCCTAGGCTTAGGCTAAGGCACAACTAGGCTTAGGCTAGGGCACCCCTAGGCTTGGGCTAGGGCACCCCTAGGCTTAGGCTAGGGCACCCCTAGACTGAGGATAGGGCACCCCTAAGCTGAGGTTGGGCACCCCTAGGCTTAGGATAAGGCTAGGTCACCCCTAGGCTTAGGCTAAGGCACAACTAGGCTTAGGCTAGGGCACCCCTAGGCTTGGGCTAGGGCACCCCTAGGCTTAGGCTAGGGCACTACTAGGCTGAGGATAGGGCACCCCTAACCTAAGGCTAGGGCACCCATAGGCTTAGGCTAGGGCACCCCTAGGCTTAGGCTAGGGCACCCCTAGGCTTAGGCTAAGGCTAGGGCTCCCCTAGCCTAAGGCTAGGGCACCCCTAGGCTTAGGCTAGGGCACCCCTAGGCTTAGGCTAGGGCACCCCTAGGCTTAGACTAAGGCTAGGGCACCCCTAGGCTTAGACTAAGGCTAGGGCACCCCTAGGCTTAGGCTAAGGCTAGGGCTCCGCTAGCCTAAGGCTAGGGCAGCCCTAGGCTTAGGCTAGGGTACCCCTAGGCTTAGGCTAGGGCACCCCTAGGCTTAGGCTAAGGCTAGGACTCCCCTAGCCTAAGGCTTGGGCACCCCTAGGCTTATGCTAGGGCACCCCTAGACTTAGGCTAGGGCACCCCTAGGCTTAGGCTAAGGCTAGGGCACCCCTAGGCTTAGGCTAAGGCTAGGGCTCCCCTAGCCTAAGGCTAGGGCACCCTAGGCTCAGGCTAGGGCACCCCTAGGCTTAGGGTAGGGCACCGCTAGGCTTAGGCTAATGCTACGGCTCCCCTAGCCTCAGGCTAGGGCACCCCTAGACTCAGGCTATGGCACGCCTAGGCTCTGGCTAGGGCACCCCTAGGCTCAGGCTAGGGCACCCCTAGGCTTAGCCTAGGGCACCCCTAGACTTAGGATAAGACTAGGGGTCCCCTAGGCTTAGGCTAAGGCTAGGGCTTCCCTAGCCTCAGGCTAGGTCACCCCTAGGCTTAGGCTAGGGCACCCCTAGGCTTAGGTTAAGGCTAGGGCTCCCCTAGCATAAGGTTAGGGCACCCCTAGGCTTAGGCTAGGGCACCCCTAGGCTTAGGCTAGGGCACCCCTAGGCTTAGGCTAGGGCACCCCTAGGCTTAGGCTAGGGCTCCCCCAGGCTTAGGTCAGGGCACCCCTAGGCTTAGGCCAGGGCACCCCTAGGCTTAGACCAGGGCACCCCTAGGCTTAGGCCAGGGCATCCCTAGGCTTAGGCTAGGGCACCCCTAGGCTTAACCTAGGGCACCCCTATGCTCAGGCTATGGCACCCCTAGGCTTAGGCTAGGGCAATCCTAGGCTAGACTAAGGCTAGGGCTCCGCAGCCTTAGGCTAGGGCTCCCCTAGGTTTAGGCTAGGGCTAGGGCTCCTCTAGCCTTAGGCTAGGACTCGCCTAGCTTTAGGCTAGGCTCCCCTAGCCTTAGGTTAGGGCACCCCTAGGCTTAGGCTAAGACTAGGGCTCCCCTAGCCTTAGGCTAGGCCACCCCTAGGCTTCGGCTAAGGCTAGGGCTCCCCTAACCTTAGGTTAGGGCACAACTAGGCTTAGGCTAAGCATAGGGCTCCCCTAGCCTTAGGCTAATGCTCCCCTAGCCTTAGGCTAGGGCACCCCTAGGCTTAGGCTAAGGATAGGGCTCCCCTAGCCTTACGTTAGGTCACCCCTAGGCTTAGGCTAAGGCTAGGGCTCCCCTAGCCTTAGGCTAGGGCACCCCTAGGCTTAGGCTAAGGATAGGGCTCCCCTCGCCTTACGTTATGTCACCCCTAGGCTTAGGCTAAGGCTAGGGCTCCCCTAGGCTTAGGCTAGCGATCCCATAGCCTTAGGCTAGGGCTCCCCTAGACTTGGGCTAGGGCTCCCCTAGGCTTAGGCTAGGGAACCCCTAGACTTAGGCTAAGGCTAGGTCTCCCCTAGCCTTAGTTTCGGGCACCCCTAGGCTTAGGCTAAGGCTAGGGCTCCCCTAGCCTTAGGCTAGGGCTCCCCTAATCTTAGGCTAGTGCTCCCCTAGCCTTAGGCTAGGGCTCCCCTAACCTTAGGCTAGGGCACACCTAGGCTTAGGCTAAGGCTAGGGCTCCGCCAGCCTTAGGCTAGGGCTCCCCTAGGTTTAGGCTAAGGCTAGGGCTCCCCTAGCCTTACGTTAAGACACCCCTAGGCTTAGGATAAGGCTAGGGCTCCCCTAGCCTTAGGCTAGGACTCCCCAACTTTAGGCTAGGCTCCCCTAGCCTTAGGATAGGGCACACCTAGGCTTAGGCTAAGGCTAGGGCTCCCCTAGCCTTAGGCTAGGGCACCCCTAGGCTTAGGATAAGGCTATGGCTCCCCTAGCCTTAGGGTAGGGCACCCCTAGGCTTAGGCTAAGGATAGGGCTCCCCTAGCCTTAGGCTAAGGCTCCCCTAGCCTTAGGCTAGGGCATCCCTATGCTTAGGCTAAGTCTAGGGCTCCCCTAGCCTTGGGCTAGGGCTCAACTAGCCTTGGGCTAGGGCTCCCCTAGCCTTGGGCTAGGGCTCCCCTAGCCTTAGGCTAGGGCATCCCTAGGCTTAGGCTAGGGCAACCCTAGGCTTAGGCTAGGGCACCCCTAGGCTTAGGCTAAGGCTAGGGCACCCCTAGGCTTAGGCTAAGGCTAGGTCTCCCCTAACCTAAGGCTAGGGCACCCCTAGGCTCAGGCTAGGGCACCCCTAGGCTTAGGCTAAGGCTAGGTCTCCCCTAAGCTAAGGCTAGGGCACCCCTAGGCTAAGGCTAGGGCACCCCTAGGCTTAGGCTAAGGCTAGGTCTCCCCTAACCTAAGGCTAGGGCAGCCCTAGGCTCAGGCTAGGGCACCCCTAGGCTTAGGCTAAGGCACCCCTAGGCTTAGGCTAAGGGTACGGCTCCCCTAGCCTCAGGCTAGGGCTCCCCTAGGCTTAGGCCAGGGCAATCCTAGGCTTAGGCTAGGGCATCCCTAGGCTTAGGCTAGGGCACCCCTAGGCTTAGGCTAGGGCACCCGTAGCCTAAGGATAGGGCACCTCTAGGCTTAGGCTAAGGCTAGGTCACCCCTAGGCTTAGGCTAAGGCACAACTAGGCTTAGGCTAGGGCACCCCTAGGCTTAGGCTAGGGCACCCCTAGGCTTAGGTTAGGGCACCCCTAGGCTGAGGATAGGGCACCCCTAAGCTGAGGCTAGGGCACCCCTAGGCTTAGGCTAAGGCTAGGGCACCCCTAGGCTTAGGCTAAGGCTAAGGGTCCCCTAGCCTAAGGCTAGGGCACCACTAGGCTCAGGCTAGGGCACCCCTAGGCTTAGGGTAGGGCACCCCTATGCTTAGGCTAATGCTACGGCTCCCCTAGCCTCAGGCTAGGGCACCCCTAGACTCAGGCTATGGCACGCCTAGGCTTAGGCTAGGGCAATCCTAGGCTAGACTAACGCTAGGGGTCCTCAAGCCTCCGGCTCCGGCACCCATAGGCTCAGGCTAGGGCACCCCTAGGCTCAGGCTAGGGTACCCCTAAGATTAGGCTAGGGCACCCCTAGACTTAGGATAAGGCTAGGGCTCCCCTAGCCTAAGGCTAGGGCACCCCTAGGCTTAGGCTAGGGAACCCCTAGGCTTTGGCTAGGTGACCCCTAGGTTTAGGCTAGGGTACCTCTAGCCTTAGGCTAGGGCACCCCTAGGCTTAGGTTAGGGCACCCCTAGGCTGAGGATAGGGCACCCCTAAGCTGAGGCTAGGGAACCCCTAGTCTTAGGATAAGGCTAGGGCTACCCTAGCCTAAGGTTAGGGCACCCCTAGCCAAAGGCTAGGGCACCCCTAGGCTTAGGATAGGACACCCCTAGGCTTAGGCTAGGGCACCCCTAGGCTTAGGCTAGGGCACCCCTAGGCTTAGGCTAGGGCACCCCTAGGCTTAGGCTAGGGCACCCCTAGGCTTAGGCTAGGGCACCCCTAGGCTTAGGCTAGGGCACCCCTAGGCTTAGGCTAGGGCACACCTAGGCTTAGGCTAAGGCTAGGGCTCCCCTAGCCTAAGGCTATGGCACCTCTAGGCTTAGGCTAGGGCACCCATAGGCTTAGGCTAGGGCACCTCTAGGCTTAGGCTAAGGCTAGGGCACCCATAGGCTTAGGCTAAGGCTAGGGCTCCCCTAACCTAAGGCTAGGGCACCCCTAGGCTTAGGCTAGGGCACCCCTAAGCTTAGGCTAAGGCTAGGGCTCCCCTAGCCTAGGCTAAGGCACCCCTAGGCTTAGGATAGGGCACCCCTAGGCTTAGGATAGGGCACCCCTAGGCTTAGGCTAAGGCTAGGGCACCCCTAGGCTTGGGCTAAGGCTAGGGCTCCCCTAACCTAAGGCTAGGGCACCCCTAGGCTCAGGCTAGGGCACCCCTAGGCTTAGGCTAAGGCACCCCTAGGCTTAGGCTAAGGGTACGGCTCCCCTAGCCTCATGCTAGGGCTCGCCTAGGCTTAGGCTAGGGCAATCCTATGCTTAGGCTAAGGCTAGGGCACCCCTAGGCTTAGGCTAAGGCTAGGGCTCCCCTAACCTAAGGCTAGGGCACCCCTAGGCTCAGGCTAGGGCACCCCTAGGCTTAGGCTAAGGCACCCCTAGGCTTAGGCTAAGGGTACGGCTCCCCTAGCCTCAGTCTAGGGCACCCCTAAGCTCAGGCTATGGCACACCTAGGCTTAGGCTAGGGCACCCCTAGACTTAGGATAAAGCTAGGGCTCCCCTAGCCTAAGGCTAGGGCACCCCTAGGCTTAGGCTAGGGCACCCCTAGGCTTAGGCTAGGGCACCCCTAGGCTTAGGCTAGGACACCCCTAGGCTTAGGCTAAGGCTAGGGCTCCCCTAGCCTAAGGCTAGGGCACCCCTAGGCTTAGGCTAGGGCACCCCTAGGCTTAGGCTAGGGCACCCCTAGCCTAAGGATAGGGCACCCCTAGGCTTAGGCTAAGGGTAGGTCACCCCTAGGCTTAGGCTAAGGCACAACTAGGCTTAGGCTAGGGCACCCCTAGGCTTAGGCTAGGGCACCCCTAGGCTTAGGTTAGGGTACCCCTAGGCTGAGGATAGGGCACCCCTAAGCTGAGGCTAGGGAACCCCTAGGCTTAGGATAAGGCTAGGGCTACCCTAGCCTAAGGCTAGGGCACCCATAGCCTAAGGCTAGGGCACCCCGAGGCTTCGGCTAGGGCACCCCTAGGCTTAGGCTAGGGCACCCCTAGGCTTAGGCTAGGGCACCCCTAGGCTTAGGATGGGCACCCCTAGGCTTAGGCTAGGGCACCCCTAGGCTTAGGCTAGGGCACCCCTAGGCTTAGGCTAAGGCTAGGGCTGCCCTAGCCTAAGGCTTGGGCACCCCTAGGCTTATGCTAGGGCACTCCTAGACTTAGGCTAGGGCACCCCTAGGCTTAGGCTAAGGCTAGGGCACCCCTAGGCTTAGGCTAAGGCTAGGGTTCCCCTAGCCTAAGGCTAGGGCACCCCTAGGCTCAGGCTAGGGCACCCCTAGGCTTAGGGTAGGGCACCCCTAGGCTTAGGCTAATGGTACAGCTCCCCTAGCCTCAGGCTAGGGCACCCCTAGATTCAGGCTATGGCACGCCTAGGCTTAGGCTAGGGCAATCCTAGGCTAGACTAACGCTAGGGGTCCTCAAGCCTCAGGCTAGGGCACCCATAGGCTCAGCTAGGGCACCCCTAGGCTGAGGCTAGGGCACCCCTAGGCTTAGGCTAGGGCACCCCTAGACTTAGGATAAGGCTAGGGCTCCCCTAACCTAAGGCTTGGGCACCCCTAGGCTTAGGCTAGGGAACCCCTAGACTTTGGCTAGGTCACCCCTAGGTTTAGGCTAGGGTACCCCTAGGCTTAGGCTAGGGCACCCTTAGGCTTAGGCTAGGGCACCCCTAGGCTTAGACTAAGGCTACGGCTCCACTAGCCTCAGGTTAGGGCACCCCTAAACTCCGGCTATGGCACCCCTAGGCTAGGCTGGGGCAATCCTAGGCTAGATTAAGGCTAGGGCTCCCCTAGCCTCAGGCTAGTGCACCCGTAGGCTCAGGCTAGGGCACCCCTAGGCTTAGGCTAAGAAACCCCTAGGCTTAGGCTACGGCACCCCTAGGCTTAGGCTAGGGCACCCCTAGGCTGAGGCTAGGGCACCCCTAAGCTGAGGCTAGTGCACCCCTAGACTGAGGCTGAGGCTAGGGCTACCCTAGCCTAAGGTTAGGGCACCCCTAGGCTTAGGCTAGGGCACCCCTAGGCTTATGCTAAGGATTGGGCTCCCCTACCCTAAGGCTAGGGCACCCCTAGGCTTAGGCTAGGGCACCCCTAGGCTTAGGCTAAGGCTAGGGCTCCCCTAGCCTAAGGCTAGGGCACACCTAGGCTTAGGCTAGGGCACCCATAGGCTTAGGCTAGGGCACCCCTAGGCTTAGGCTAAGGGTAGGGCACCCCTAGGCTTAGGCTAAGGCTAGGGCTCCCCTAACTTAAGGCTAGGGAACCCCTAGGCTTAGGCTAGGGCACCCCTAAGCTTAGGCTAAGGATTGGGCTCCCCTAGCCTAAGGCTAGGGCACCCCTAGGCTTAGGCTAGGGCACCCCTAGGCTTAGGCTAAGGCTAGGGCACCCCTAGGCTTAGGCTAAGGCTAGGGCTCCCCTAACCTAAGGCTAGGGCACCCCTAGGCTTAGGCTAGGGCACCCCTAGGTTCAGGCTAGGGCACCCCTAGGCTTAGGCTAAGGCACCCCTAGGCTTAGTCTAAGGGTACGGCTCCCCTAGCCTCAGGCTACGGCAACCCTTAGGCTTAGGCTAGGGCAATCCTAGGCTAGACTAAGGCTAGGGCTCCCCTAGCCTCAGGCTAGGGCACCCATAGGCTCAGGTTAGGGCACCCCTAGGCTCAGGCTAGGGCACACCTAAGCTTAGGCTAGGGCACCCCTAGACTTAGGATAAGGCTAGGGCTCCCCTAGCCTAAGGCTAGGGCACCCCTAGACTTAGGTTAAGGCTAGGGCTCCCCTAACCTAAGGCTAGGGCACCCCTAAGCTTAGGCTAGGGCACCCCTAGGCTTAGGCTAGGGCACCCCTAGGCTTAGGCTAGGGCATCCCTAGGCTTAGGCTAAGGCTAGGGCTCCACTAGCCTAAGGCTAGGGCACCCCTAGGCTTAGGCTAGGGCACTCCTAGGCTTAGGTTAGGGCACCCCTAGCCTGAGCATAGGGCACCCCTAGGCTTAGGATAAGGCTAGGTCACCCCTAGGCTTAGGCTAAGGCACAACTAGGCTTAGGCTAGGGCACCCCAAGGCTTGGGCTAGGGCACCCCTAGGCTTAGGCTAGGGCACCCCTAGGCTCAGGCTATGGCACCCCTAGGCTTAGGCTAGGGCACCCCTTGGCTTAGGCTATGGCTAGGGCTCCCCTAACCTAAGGCTAGGGCACCCATAGGCTTAGGCTAGGGCACCCCTAGGCTTAGGCTAGGGCACCCCTAGGCTTAGGCTAAGGCTAGGGCTCCCCTAGCCTAAGGCTAGGGCACCCCTAGGCTTAGGCTAGGGCACCCCTAGGCTTAGACTAAGGCTAGGGCACCCCTAGGCTTAGACTAAGGCTAGGGCACCCCTAGGCTTAGGCTAAGGCTAGGGCTCCCCTAGCCTAAGGCTAGGGCAGCCCTAGGCTTAGGCTAGGGTACCCCTAGGCTTAGGTTAGGGCACCCCTAGGCTTAGACTAAGGCTAGGGCTCCCCTAGCCTAAGGCTTGGCACCCCTAGGCTTATGCTAGGGCACCCCTAGACTTAGGCTAGGGCACCCCTAGGCTTAGGCTAAGGCTAGGGCACCCCTAGGCTTAGGCTAAGGCTAGGGCTCCCCTAGCCTAAGGCTAGGGCACCCTAGGCTTAGGCTAGGGCACCCTAGGCTTAGGGTAGGGCACCGCTAGGCTTAGGCTAATGCTACGGCTCCCCTAGCCTCAGGCTAGGGCACCCCTAGACTCAGGCTATGGCACGCCTAGGCTCTGGCTAGGGCACCCCTAGGCTCAGGCTAGGGCAACCCTAAGCTTAGCCTAGGGCACCCCTAGACTTAGGATAAGACTAGGGCTCCCCTAGCCTCAGGCTAGGTCACCCATAGGCTTAGGCTAGGGCACCCCTAGGCTTAGGTTAAGGCTAGGGCTCCCCTAGCATAAGGTTAGGGCACCCCTAGGCTTAGTCTAGGGCACCCCTAGGCTTAGGCTAGGGCACCCCTAGGCTTAGGCTAGGGCACCCCTAGGCTTAGGCTAGGGCTCCCCCAGGCTTAGGGCAGGGCACCCCTAGGCTTAGGCCAGGGCACCCCTAGACTTAGGCCAGGGCACCCCTAGGCTTAGGCCAGGGCATCCCTAGGCTTAGGCTAGGGCACCCCTAGGCTTAACCTAGGGCACCCCTAGGCTCAGGCTATGGCACCCCTAGGTTTAGGCTAGGGCAATCCTAGGCTAGACTAAGGCTAGGGCTGCCCTAGCCTAAAGCTAGGGCACCCGTAGGCTCAGGCTAGGGCACCCCTAGGCTTAGGCTAGGGCACCCCTAGGCTTAGGCTAGGGCTCCCCCAGGCTTAGTGCAGGGCACCCCTAGACTTAGGCCAGGGCACCCCTAGGCTTAGGCCAGGGCACCCCTAGGCTTAGGCCAGGGCATCCCTAGGCTTAGGCTAGGGCACCCCTAGGCTTAACCTAGAGCACCCATAGGCTCAGGCTAGGGCACCCGTAGGCTCAGGCTAGGGCACCCCTAGGCTTAGGCTAGGGCACGCCTAGACTTAGGATAAGGCTAGGGCACCTCTAGGCTTAGGCTAGGGCACCCCTAGGCTTATGCTAAGGATTGGGCTCCCCTAGCCTAAGGCTAGGGCACCCCTAGGCTTAGGCTAGGGCACCCCTAGGCTTAGGCTATGGCTAGGGCTCCCCTAGCTTAAGGCTAGGGCACACCTAGGTTTAGGCTAGGGCACCCATAGGCTTAGGCTAGGGCACCCCTAGGCTTAGACTAAGGCTAGGGCACCCCTAGGCTTAGGCTAAGGCTAGGGCTCCCCTAACCTAAGGCTAGGGCACCACTAGGCTCAGGCTAGGGCACCCTAGGCTTAGGCTAAGGCACCCCTAGGCTTAGGCTAAAGGTACGGCTCCCCTAGCCTCAGGCTAGTGCACCCCTAGACTCAGCCTATGGCACCCCTAGGCTTAGGCTAGGGCACCCCTAGGCTCAGGTAGGGCACCCCTAGGTTTAGACTAGGGCACCCCTAGGCTTATGCTAAGGCTACGGCTCCCCAAAGCTCAGGCTAGGGCACCCCTAGGCTTAGGCTAGGGCACCCAAAGGCTTAGGCTAAGGCTAGGGCTCCCCGAGCCTAAGGCTAGAGCACCCCTATGCTTAGGCTAGGGTAATCCTAGGCTAGACTAACGCTATGGCTCCCTTATCCTGAGGCTAGGGCTCCCATAGCCTCAGGCTAGGGCACCCCTAGGCTTAGGTAGGGCACCCCTAGGCGTAGGCTAGGGCACCCCTAGGCTTAGGCTAAGTCTAGGGCTCCCCTAGCCTAAGGCTAGGGCAACCCTAGGCTTAGGCTAGGGCACCCCTAGGCTTAGGCTAGGGCACCTTGAGGTTTAGGCTAGGGCACCCCTAGGCTTAGGCTAGGTCACCCCTAGGCTTAGGCTAGGGCACCCCTAGGATTAGGCTAAGGCTAGGGCTTCCCTTGCCTCAGGCTAGGGCACCCCTAGGCTCAGGCTAGGGCACCCCTAGGTTTAGACTAGGGCAACCCTAGGCTTATGCTAAGGCTACGGCACCCCAAAGCTCAGGCTAGGGCACCCCTAGGCTTAGGCTAGGGCACCCATAGGCTTAGGCTAAGGCTAGGGCTCCCCTAGCCTAAGGCTAGAGCACCCCTATGCTTAGGCTAGGGTATTCCTAGGCTAGACTAACGCTAGGGCTCCCTTATCCTCAGGCTAGGGCTCCCATAGCCTCAGGCTAGGGCACCCCTAGGCTTAGGCTAAGGCTAGGGCTCCCCTAGCCTAAGGCTAGAGCACCCTAGGCTTAGGCTAGGGCACGCCTAGGCTTCGGCTAGGGCACCCATAGGCTTAGGTTAAGGCTAGGGCTCCCCAAGCCTAAGGCTAGGGCACCCCTAGGCTTAGGCTAGGGCACCCCTAGGCTTAGGCTAGGGCACCCCTAGGCTTAGGTTAAGGCTAGGGCTCCCCTAGCCTAAGGCTAGGGTACCCCTATACTTAGGCTGGGGCACCCCTAGGCTTAAGGTAGTGCATCCGTATGCTTAGGCTAAGGCTAGGGCTCCCCTAGCCTAAGGCTAGGGCACCCCTAGGTTTAGGCTTGCGCACCCCTAGGCTTAGGCTCAGGCTAGGGCTTCACTAGCCTCAGGCTAGGTCACCCCTAGGCTAAGGCTAGGGCACCCCTAGGCTTAGGTTAAGGCTAGGGCTCCCCTAGCCTAAGGTTAGGGCACCCCTAGGCTTAGGCTAGGGCACCCCTAGGCTTAGGCTAGGGCTCCCCCAGGCTTAGGGCAGGGCACCCCTAGGCTTAGGCCAGGGCACCCCTAGGCTTAAGCCAGGGCATCCCTAGGCTTAGGCTAGGGCACTCTTAGGCTTAACCTAGGGCCCCCCTAGGCTCAGGCTATGGCACCCCTAGGCTTAGGCTAGGGCAATCCTAGGCTAGACTAAGGCTAGCGCTCCCCTAGCCTAAGACTACGGCACCCCTCGGCTCAGGCTAGGGCACCCCTAGGCTTAGCCTAGGGCACCCCTAGGCTTAGGAAAATGTTAGGGCTCCCCTAGCATCAGGCTATGGCACCTGTAGGCTCAGGCTAGGGCACCCCTAGGTTCAGGCTAAGGAACCCCTAGGCTTAGGCTAGGGCACCCCTAGCCTTAGGCTAAGGCTAGGGCTCCCCTAGCCTAAGGCTAGGGCACCCCTAGGCTTAGGCTAGGGCACCCCTAGGCTTAGGCTAAGGCTAGGGCACCCCTATGCTTAGGCTAAGGCTAGGGCATCCCTAAGCTTAGGCTAGGGCACCCCTAGGCTTAGACAAGGGAACCCCTAACCTAAGGCTAGGGCACCCCTAGGGTTAGGCTAGGGCACCCTTAGGCTTAGGCTAGGGCACACCTAGGGTTAGGTTAAGGCTAGGGGACTCCTAGGCTTAGGCTACGGCACCCCTAGGGTTAGGCTAAGGCACCGCTAGGCTTAGGCTAGGGCACCCCTAGGCTTAGGCTAGGGCACCCCTAGCCTTAGGCTTAGTCTAGGTAACCCCTAGGCTTAGGATAAGGCACCACTAGGCTTAGGCTAGGGCACCCCTAGGCTTAGGCTAGGGCAAACCTAGGCTGAGGCTAGGGCACCCCAAAGCAGAGGATAGGGAACCCCTAGGCTTAGGCTAGGGCACCCCTAGGCTTAGGCTAAGGCTAGGGCTCCCCTAGCCTAAGGCTAGGGCACCCCTAGGCTTATGCTGGGGCACCCGTAGGCTTAAGGTAGGGCACCCGTATGCTTAGGCTAAGGCTAGGGCTCCCCTAGCCTAAGGCTCGGGCACCCATAGGCTTTGTCCAGGGCACCCATAGGCTTAGGATAGGGAACTTCTAAGCTTAGGCTAGGGCGCCCCTAGGCTTAGGCTAGGGCACACCAAGGCTTAGGTTAAGGCTAGGGTTCCCCTAGCCTAAGTCTAATGCACCCCTAGGCTTTGGCTAGGGCACCCCTAGGCTTAGGCTAGAGCACCCCTAGGCTTAAGCTAGGGCCCCCCTAGGCTTAGGCTAAGGCTAGGGATCCCCTAGGCACCCGTAGGCTTAGGCTAGGGCACCCCTATATTTAGACTAGGGCACCCCTAGGCTTAGGCTAAGGCTGGGGCTCCCCTAGCCTAAGGCTAGGGCACCCCTAGGCTTAGGCTAAGGCACCCCTAGGCTTAGGCTCGGGCACACCTAGGCTTAGGCTAAGGTTAGGGCTCCCCTAGTCTAAGGCTAGGGCACCCCTAGGCTTAGGTTTGGGCACCCATAGGCTTAGGCTAGGGCACACCTAGGGTTAGGTTAAGGCTAGGGGACTCCTAGGCTTAGGCTACGGCACCCCTAGGCTTAGGCTAAGGCACCCCGAGGCTTAGGCTACGGCACCCCTAGGCTTAGGCTAAGGCACCCCTAGGCTTAGGCTAGGGCACCCCTAGGCTTAGGTTAAGGCTAGGGCTCCCCTAGCCTAAGGCTAGGGCACCCCTTGGCTTAGGCTAGGGTACCCCAATGCTTAGGCTAAGGCACCCCTAGGCTAAGGCTAGAGCACCCCTAAGCTAAGGCTAGGGCACCCCTCGGCTTAGGCTAAAATTAGGGCTACCCTAGCCTAAGTCTAGGGCACCCCTAGGCTTAGGCTAGGACACCCCTAGGCTTAGGTTAAGGCTAGGGCTCCCCTAGCCTAAGGCTAGGGCACCACTAGGCTTAGGCTGGGGCACCCCTAGGCTAAAGCTAGGGCACCCGTAGGCTTAGGCTAAGGCTAGGGCTACCCTAGCTTAAGGCTAGGGCACCCCTAGGCTTAGCATAGGGCACCCCTAGGCTTTGGCTAGGGCACCCCTAGGCTTAGGATAGGGAACTTCTAAGCTTAGGTAGGGCACCCCTAGGCTTAGGCTAGGGCACCCCTAGTCTTAGGCTAAGGATAAAGCTCCCCTAGCCTAAGGCTAGGGCACCCCTAGGCTTAGGATAGGGCATCCCTAGGCTTAGGCTAAGTCTAGGGCTCCTCTAGCCTAAGGCTAGGGCACCCCTAGGCTTAGGCTAGGGCACCCCTAGGCTTCGGCTAGAGCACCCCTAGGCTTAGGCTAATGCTATGGCTCCCCTAGCCTCAGGCTAGGGCACCCCTAGACTCAGGCTATGGCACCCCTAGGCTTAGGCTAGGCCAATCCTAGGCTAGACTAAGGCTAGGGCTCCCCTAGCCTCAGGCTAGGGCACCCGTAGGCTTAGGCTAGGGCACCCCTAGGCTTAGGCTCGGGCAACCCTAGGCTTAGGCTAAGGTTAGGGCTCCCCTAGTCTAAGGCTATTGTACCCCTAGGCATAGGCTAAGGCTAGGGGACTCCTAGGCTTAGGCGATGGCACCCCTAGTCTTAGGCTAGGGCACCCCTAGCCTTAGGCTAGGGCACCCCTAGGCTTCTGCTAGGGCACCCCTAAGCTTAGGCTAAGGCTAGGTCACCCCTAGGCTTAGGATAAGGCACCACAAGGCTTAAGCTAGGGCACCCCAGGCTTAGGCTAGTGCACCACTAGGCTGAGGCTAGGGCACCCCTAAGCAGAGGCTAGGGCAACCCTGGGCTTAGGCTAAGGCTAGGGCTACCCTAGCCTAAGGCTAGGGCACCCCTAGGCTTAGGCTAGGGCACCCCTAGGCTTAGGCTAATGCTAGGGCTCCCCTAGCCTAAGGCTAGGGCACCCATAGGCTTAGGCTGGGCCACCCCTAGGCTAAAGCTAGGGCACCCGTAGGCTTAGGCTAAGGTTAGGGCTCCCCTAGCCTAAGGCTAGGGCACCCCTAGGCTTAGCCTAGGGCACCCCTAGGCTTTGGCTAGGGCACCCCTAGGCTTAGGATAGGGAACTTCTAAGCTTAGGTAGGGCACCCCTAGGCTTAGGCTAGGGCACCCCTAGGCTTAGGCTAAGGCTAAAGCTCCCCTAACCTAAGGCTAGGACACCCCTAGGCTTTGGCTAGGGCACCCCTAGCCTTAGGCTAGAGCACCCCTAGGCTTAAGCTAGGGCACCCCTAGGCTTCGGCTAAGTCTAGGGATCCCCTAGCCTAAGCCTAGGGCAATCCTAGGCTTAGGCTAGGGCACCCGTAGGCTTAGGCTGGGGCACCCCTAGATTTAGGCTAGGGCACCCCTAGGCTTAGGCTAGTGCTAGGCTCGCCTAGCCTAAGGCTAGGGCACCCCTAGGCTTATTCTAGGGCACCCCAAGGCTTACGCAAAGGCAACCCTAGGCTTACGCGAAGGTTAGGGCTCCCCTAGCCTAAGACTAGGGCACCTCTAGGCTTAGGCTAGGGAACCCCTAGGCTTTGGTTAGGGCACCCCTAGGCTTAGGCTAAGGCTAGGGCTCTCCTAGCCTACGGCTAGGGCACCCCTAGGCTTAGGTTGGGCACACCTAGTCTTAGGCTAGGGCACCCTTAGGCTTAGGCTTAGGCTAGGTCACCCCTATACTTAGGCTAGGGCACCCCTAGGCTTAGGCTAGGGCACACCAAGTCTGAGGCTAGGGTACCCCTAAGCTGAGGCTAGGGCACCTCTAGGCTTAGGCTAAGGGTAGGGCTACCCTAGCCTAAGGCTAGGGCAACTCTAGGCTTAGGCTAGGGCACCCCTAGGCTTAGGCTAAGGCTACGGCTCCCCTAGCCTCAGGCTAGGGCACCCCTAGACTCAGGCTATGGCACCTCTAGGCTTAGGCTAGGCCAATCCTAGGCTAGACTAAGGATAGGGCTCCCCTAGCCTCAGGCTAGGGCACCCGTAGGCTCAGGCTAGGACACCCCTAGGCTTAGGATAGGGTACCCAGAGGCTTAGGCTAGGGCACCCCTAGGCTTAGGCTAGGGCACCCCTAGGCGTAGGCTAAGGCTCGGGTTCCCCTAGCCTAAGGCTACGGCACCCCTAGGCTTAGGCTAGGGCACCCCTAGGCTTAGACTCGGGCAACCCTAGGCTTAGGCTAAGGTTAGGGCTCCCCTAGTCTAAGGCTAGGGCACCCCTAGGCTTAGGGTTAGGCACCCATAGGCTTAGGCTAGGGCACCCCCAGGCTTAGGCTAAGGCTAGGGGACTCCTAGGCTTAGGCGACGGCACCCCTAGTCTTATGCTAATGCACCCATAGCTTTAGGCTAGGGCACCACTAGGCTTAGGCTAGGGCACCCCTAAGCTTAGGCTAAGGCTAGGTCACCCCTAGGCTTAGGATAAGGCACCACAAGGCTTAAGCTAGGGCACCCCTAGGCTTAGGCTAGTGCACAACTAGGCTGAGGCTAGGGCACCCCTAAGCAGAGGCTAGGGCCCCCCCTGGGCTTAGGCTATGGCTAGGGCTACCCTAGCCTAAGGCTAGGGCACCCCTAGGCTTAGGCTAGGGCACCCCTAGGCTTAGGCTAATGCTAGGGCTCCCCTAGCCTAAGGCTAGGGCACCCATAAGCTTAGGCTGGGGCACCCCTAGGCTAAAGCTAGGGCACCCGTAGGCTTAGGCTTAGGTTAGGGCTCCCCTAGCCTAAGGCTAGGGCACCCCTAGGCTTAGCCTAGGGCACCCCTAGGCTTTGGCTAGGACACCCCTAGGCTTAGGCTAAGGCTAAAGCTCCCCTAACCTAAGGCTAGGACACCCCTAGGCTTTGGCTAGGGCACCCCTAGGCTTAGGCTAGAGCACCCCTCGGCTTAAGCTAGGGCACCCCTAGGCTTTGGCTAAGTCTAGGGATCCCCTAGCCTAAGCCTAGGGCAATCCTAGGCTTAGGCTAGGGCACCCGTAGGCTTAGGCTGGGGCACCCCTAGATTTAGGCTAGGGCACCCCTAGGCTTAGGCTAGTGCTAGGCTCGCCTAGCCTAAGGCTAGGGCACCCCTAGGCTTATTCTAGGGCACCCCAAGGCTTACGCAAAGGCAACCCTAGGCTTACGCGAAGGTTAGGGCTCCCCTAGCCTAAGACTAGGGCACCTCTAGGCTTAGGCTAGGGAACCCCTAGGATTTGGCTAGGGCACCCCTAGGCTTAGGCTAAGGCTAGGGCTCTCCTAGCCTAAGGCTAGGGCACCCCTAGGCTTAGGTTGGGCACCCCTAGTCTTAGAATAGGGCACCCCTAGGCTTAGGATTAGGCTAGGTCACCCCTATACTTAGGCTAGGGCACCCCTAGGCTTAGACTAGGGCACACCAAGGCTGAGGCTAGGGTACCCCTAAGCTGAGGCTAGGGCACCTCTAGGCTTAGGCTAAGGCTAGGGCTACCCTAGCCTAAGGCTAGGGCAACTCTAGTCTTAGGCTAGGGCACCCCTAGGCTTAGGCTAAGGCTAGGGCTCCCCTAGCCTAAGGTTAGGGCACCCCTAGGCTTAGGCTAGGGCACCCCTAGACTTAGGATAGGGAACTTCTAAGTTTGGGCTAGGGCACCCCTAGACTTAGTCTAGGGCACCCCTCGGCTTAGGCTAAGGCTAGGGCTCCCCTAGCCTAAGGCTAGGCCACCCCTAGGCTTAGGCTAGGGCACCCCTAGGCTTAGGCTAAGGCTAGGGATCCCATAGCCTAAGGCTAGGGCACTCCTAGGCTTAGGCAAGGGCACCCGTAGGCTTAGGCTAGGGCACCCCTAGACTTAGGCTAGGGCACCCCTAGGCTTAGGTTTAGGCTAGAGCACCCCTAGGCTTACGCTAGGGCACCCCTAGGCTTAGGCTAGGGCAACCCAAGGCTTAGGCTAAGGCACCCCTAGGCTTACGATAAGGTTAGGCCTCCCCTAGCCTAAGGCTAGGGCACCCCTAGGCTTAGGCTAGGGCAGCCCTAGGCTTAGGCTAGGGCACCCCTAGGCTTAGGCTAGGGCAGCCCTAGGCTTAGGCTAGGGCACCGCTACGCTTAAGCTAGGGCACCCCTAGGCTTAGGCTAAGGCTAGGGCTCCCCTAGCCTAAGGCTAGGGCACCCCTAGGCTTAGGCTTCGGCACCCCTAGGCTTTGGCTAGGGCACCCCTAGGCTTAGGCTAATGCTAGGTCTCCCCTAGCCTAAGGCTAGGGCACCCCTAGGCTTAGGCTAGGGCACTCCTAGGCTTAGGCTAGGGCAGCCCTAGGCTTAGGCTAGGTCACCCCTATACTTAGGTTAGGGCACCCCTAGGCTTAGGCTAGGGCACACCAAGGCTGAGGCTAGGGTACCCCTAAAATGAGGCTAGGGCACCTCTAGGCTTAGGCTAAGGCTAGGGCTACCCAAGCCTAAGGCTAGGGCAACTCTAGGCTTAGGCTAGGGCACCCCTAGGCTTAGGCTAAGGCTAGGGCTCCCCTAGCCTAAGGTTAGGGCACACCTAGGCTTAGGCTAGGGCACCCCTAGACTTAAGCTAGGGCACCCGTAGGCTTAGGCTAAGGCTAGGGCACCCCTAGCCTAAGGCAAGGGAACCCCTAGGCTTTGGCTAGGGCACCCCTAGACTTAGGATAGGGAACTTCTAAGTTTAGGCTAGGGCACCCCTAGGCTTAGTCTAGGGCACCCCTCGGCTTAGGATAAGGCTAGGGCTCCCCTAGCCTAAGGCTAGGCCACCCCTAGGCTTAGGCTAGGGCACCCCTAGGCTTAGGTTAGGGCACCCCTAGGCTTAAGCTAGGGCACCTCTAGGCTTAGGCTAAGGCTAGGGATCCCATAGCCTAAGGCTACGGTACTCCTAGGCTTAGGCTACGGCACCCGTAGACTTAGGCTAGGGCACCCCTAGACTTAGGATAGGGCACCCCTAAGCTTAGGTTTAGGCTAGGGCACCCCTAGGCTTAGGCTAAGGCACCCCTAGGCTTACGCTAAGGTTAGGGCTCCCCTAGCCTAAGGCTAGGGCACCTCTACGCTTAGGCTAGGGCACCCCTAGGCTTTGGCTAGGGCACCCCTAGGCTTAGGCTAGGGCACCCCTCGGCTTAGGCTAGGGTACTCCTAGGCTTAGGCTAAGGCTAGGGCTCCCCTAGTCTAAGGGTAGGGCACTCCTAGGCTTAGGCTAGGGTACTCCTAGGTTTAGGCTCAGTCTAGGGCTCCCCTAGCCTACAGCTAGGGCACCCATAGGCTTGGGTTAGGACACCCCTAGGCTTAGGCTACGGCACCCCTAGGATTAGGCTAAGGCTATGGCTCCCCGAGCATAAGGCTAGGGCACCCCTAGGCTTAGGCTAGGACACTCGTAAGCTTAGGCTAGGGCACCCGTAGGCTTAGGCTAGGGCACCCCTAGGCTTAGACTAGGGCACTCCTAGGCTTAGGCTGAGGCTTGGGCTCCCCTAATCTAAGGCTAAAGCACCCTTAGGTTTAGGCTATGGCACCACTAGGCTTTGGCTAGGGCACCCCTAGGTTTAGGCTAAGGCTAGGTCTCCCCTAGCCTAAGGCTAGGGCACCCCTAGGCTTAGGCTAGGGCACTCCTAGGCTTAGGCTAGGGCAGCCCTAGGCTTAGCCTAAGTCTAGGGCTCCCCTAACCTAAGGCTAGGGCACCCATAGGCTTGGGGTAGGACACCCCTAGACTTAGGCTACGGCACCCCTAGGATTAGGCTATGGCTAGGGCTCCCCGAGCCTAAGGCTAGGGCACCCCTAGGCTTAGGCTAGGACACTACTAGACTTAGGCTAGGGCACCCATAGGTTAGGCTAGGGCACTCCTAGGCTTAGGCTGAGGCTTGGGCTCCCCTAGTCTAAGGCTAGGGCACCCTTAGGTTTAGACTAGGGCACCCCTAGGCTTAGGCTAGGGCACCCCTAGGCTTAATCTAGGGCACCCCTAGGCTTAGGCTAGGACACCACTAGGCTTAGGCTAGGGCACCCGTAGGCTTAGGTTAAGACTAGGGCTCCCCTAGCCTAAGGCTAGGGCTCCCCTAGGCTTAGGCTAGGGCACCCCTAGGCTTAGGTTAGGGCACCCCTAGGCTTAAGCTAGGGCACCCCTAGGCTTAGGCTAAGGTTCGGGATCCCATAGCCTAAGGCTAGGGCACTCCTAGGCTTAGGCAAGGGCACCCGTAAGCTTAGGCTAGGGCACCCCTAGACTTAGGCTAGGGCACCCCTAGGCTTAGGTTTAGGCTAGGGCACCCCTAGGCTTAGGCTAGGGCACCCCTAGGCTTAGGCTAGGGCAACCCAAGGCTTAGGCTAAGGCACCCCTAGGCTTACGCTAAGGTTAGGGCTCCCCTAGCCTAAGGCTAGGGCACCTCTACGCTTAGGCTAGGGCACCCCTTGGCTTTGGCTAGCGCACCCCTAGGCTTAGGCTAGGGCACCCCTAGGCTTAGGCTAGGGCAGCCCTAGGCTTAGGCTAGGGCACCCCTAGGCTTAGGCTAAGGCTAGGGCTCCCCTAGCCTAAGGCTAGGGCACCCCTAGGCTTAGGCTTGGGCACCCCTATGCTTTGGCTAGGGCACCCCTGGTTTAGGCTAAGGCTAGGGCTCCCCTAGCCTAAGGCTAGGGCACCCGTAGGCTTAGGCTAGGGCACTCCTAGGCTTAGGCTAGGGCAGCCCTAGGCTTAGGCTAGGGCACCCTAAGCTTAGGCTAGGGCAGCCCTAGGCTTAGGCTAAGTCTAGGGCTCCCCTAGCTTAAGGCTAGGGCACCCATAGGCTTGGGCTAGGGCACCCCTAGGCTTAGGCTACAGCACCCCTAGGATTAGGCTAAGGCTTGGGCTCCCCTAGTCTAAGGCTAGGGCACCCTTAGGATTAGACTAGGGCACCCCTAGGCTTAGGCTAGGGCACCCGTAGGCTTAATCTAGGGCACCCCTAGGCTTAAGGTAATACACCACTAGGCTTAGGCTAGGGCACCCATAGGCTTGGGCTAGGGCACCCCTAGGCTTAGGCTAGTGCAACCCTAGGCTTAGGCTAAGGCTAGGGCTTCCCTAGCCTAAGGCTAGGGCCCCCATAGGCTTGAGCTAGGGCACCCCTAGGCTTAGGCTACAGCACCCCTAGGATTAGGCTAAGGCTAAGGCTCCCAGAGCCTAAGGCTAGGGCACCCCTAGGCTTAGGCTAGGATACTCCTAGGCTTAGGCTAGGGCATCCCTACGCTTAGGCTAGGGCACCCCTAGGCTTAGGCTAAGGCTTGGGCTCCCCTAGTCTAAGGCTAGGGCACCCCTAGGGTTAGGCTAGGAAACCACTAGGCTTAGGCTAGGGCACCCCTAGGCTTAGGCTAAGGCTAGGCTCCCCTAGCCTAAGGCTAGGGCACCCCTAGGCTTAGGTTAAGGCACCCTTAGGTTTAGGCTAGGGCACCCGTAGGCTTAGGCTAGGGCACCCCTAGGCTTAGGCTAGTGCACACCTAGGCTTAGGCTAAGGCTAGGGCTTCCCTAGGCTTAGGCTAGGGCTTCCCTAGGCTTTGGCTAGGGTACCCCTAGGCTTAGGTATGGAACCCCTAGGCTTAGGTTAGGGCACCACTATGCTTAGGCTAGGGCACCCCTAGACGTAGGCTAGGGCACCCCTAGGCTTAGTATGGGGCACACCTAGGTTTAGGCTAAGTCTAGGGCTCCCCTAGCCTAAGGCTAGGGCACCGCTAGGCTTAGGCTAGGCGCCCCTAGACTTAGACTAGGGCACCCCTAGGCTTAGGCTAGGGCACCCCTAGGCTTAGGCTAAGACTAGGGCTCCTCTAGCTTAACGCTAGGGCATCCCTAGGCTTGGGCTAGGGCACCCCTAGGCTTAGGCTAGGGCACCCCTAGGTTTAGGCTCGGGCACCCCTAGGCTTCGGCTAAGGCGAGGACTCCCCTAGCCTAAGCATAAGGCACCCCTAGGCTTAGACTAAGGCTAGGGCTCCCATTGCCTAAGGCTAGGGCACCCCTAAGCTTAGGCTAGGGCACCCCTAGATTTAGGCTAGGGCACCCCTAGGCTTAGGCTAAGACTAGGGCTCCTCTAGCCTAACGCTAGGGCATCCCTAGGCTTGGGCTAGGGCACCCCTAGGCTTAGGCTAGGGCACCCCTAGGTTTAGGCTCGGGCACCCCTAGGCTTCGGCTAAGGCGAGGACTCCCCTAGCCTAAGCATAAGGCACCCCTAGGCTTAGACTAAGGCTAGGGCTCCCATTGCCTAAGGCTAGGGCACCCCTAAGCTTAGGCTATGGCACCCCTAGATTTAGACTAGGGTGCCCCTAGGCTTAAGCTAAGGCTAGGGCTCCCCTGGTCGAAGGCTAGGGCACCCCTAGGCTTAGGCTAGGGCACCCCTAGGCTTAGGCTAGGACAACCTTAGGCTTAGGCTAGGGCAATCCTAGTCTAGACTAAGGCTAGGGCTCCTCTAGCCTCAGGCTAGGGCACCCGTAGGCTCAGGCCACGGCTCCCCTAGACTAAGGCTAGGGCACCCCTAGATTTAGGCTAGGGCACCCCTAGGTTTAGGCTAGGGCACCCCTAGGTTTGGCTAGGGCACCCCTAGGCTTAGACTAGGGCACCTCAAGGCTTAGGCTAAGGCTTGGGCTCCCCTAGCCTAAGGCTACGGCACCCCTAGGCTCAGGCTAGGGCACCCTGAGGCTTAGGCTAGGGCACACCTAGGCTTAGGAAAAGGCTAGGGCTCCCCTAGCCTAAGGCTAGGCCACCTCTAGGCTTAGGCTAGGGCACCCCTAGGCTTAGGCTAGGCCACCCCTAGGCTTAAGCTAGGGCTCCCCTAGGGTTAGGCTAAGGCTACGGCTCCCCTAGCCTCATAGTGCACCCCTAGACTCAGGCTATGGCACCCCTAAGCTTAGGCTCGGGCACCCCTAGGCTTAGGCTAGGGCACCCCTAGGCTTAGGCTAGGGCACCCCTAGGCTTAGGCTAAGGCTAGGGCTCACCTAGCCTAAGGCTAGAGCACCCCTAGGCTTAGTCTAGGGCACCCCTAGGCTTAAGGTAGGCCATCCCAAGGCTTAGGCTAGGGCACCCCTAGGCTTAGGCTAAAGCTAGGGCTAACCTAGGCTTAGCCTAGGGCACCCCTAGGCTTAGGCTAGGGAACCCCTAGACTAAGGCTAGGGCACCCCTAGGCTTAGGCTAGGGCACCCCTAGTCTTAGGCTAGGGCACCCCTACACTTAGGCTAAGGCAACGGCACCCTTAGTCTCAGGCTAGGGCACCCGTTAGCTTAAGGCTAGGACACCCCAAGGCTTAGGCTAGGGCACCCCTAGGCTTAGGCTAGGGGTCCCCTAGGCTTAGGCTAAGGCTGCGGCTCCCCTTGCCTCAGGCTAGTGCACCCCTAGACTCAGGCTATGGCACCCCTAAGCTTAGGTTAGGGCACCCCTAGGCTTAGGCTAGGGCACCCTTAGGCTTAGGCTAGGGCTCCCCTAGCCTAAGGCTAGAGCACCCCTAGGCTTAGGCTAAGGCTAGGGCTAACCTAGGCTTAGGCTAGGGCACCCCTAGGCTTAGGCTAGGGAACCCCTAGACTAAGGCTAGGGCACCCCTAGGCTTAGGCTAGGGCACCCCTAGGCTTAGGCTAGGGCACCCCTACACTTACGCTAAGGCAACGGCTCCCCTAGCCTCAGACAAGGGCACCCCTAGACTCAGGCTAGGCCACCCGTTAGCTTAGGCTAGGACAATCCTAGGCTTAGGCTAAGTCTAGGGCTCCCCTATTCTCAGGCTAGGGCACCCCTAGGCTCAGGCTAGGGCTCCCCTAGGCTTAGGCTAGGTCTCCCCTCGGCTTAGGCTAAGGCTGCGGCTGCCCTTGCCTCAGGTTAGTGCACCCCTAGACTCAGGCTATGGCACCCCTAGGCTTAGGCTAGGGCAATCCTAGGCTAGACTAACGTTAGGACTCCCCTAGTCTCAGGCTAGGGCACCCGTAGGCTCAGGCTAGGGCACCCTTAGACTCAGGCTAGGGCACCCCTAGACTTAGGCTAGGGCACCCCTAGGATTAGGCTAGGGCTCCCGTAGGCTTAGGCTAGGCCACGCCTAGGCTTAGGCTAAGTCTAGGCTCCCCTAGCCTAAGGCTAGAGCACCCCTAGGCTTAGGCTAGGGTACCCCTAGGCTTAGAAAAAGGCACCCCTACTCTTAGGCTAGGGCACCACTAGACTTAGGCAAAGGCACCCCTAGGCTTAGGCTAGGGCACCCCAAGGCTTAGGCTAGGGCATCCCTAGGCTTAGGCTAGGGCACACCAAGGCTTAGGCTAGGGCACCCCTAGGCTTTGGCTAGGGAACCCCTAGGCTTAGGATAGGGAACTTCTTAGCTTAGGCTAGGGCACCCCTAGGCTTAGGTTTGGGCACCCCTAGGCTTATGCTAAGGCTAGGGCTCCCCTAGCCTAAGGCTAGGGCACCCCTAGGCTTAGGCTAGGGCACCCCTAGGCTTAGTCTAGGGCACCCCTAGGCTTTGGCTAGGGAACCCCTAGGCTTAGGATAGGGAACTTCGAAGCTTAGGCTAGGGCACCTCTAGGCTTAGGCTAGGGCACCCCTAGGCTTAGGCTAAGGCTCGGGCTCCCCTAGCCTAAGGCTAGGGCACCCCTAGGCTTAGGCTAGGGCACCCCTAGGCTTAGGCTAGGGCACCCCTAGGCTTAAGCTAGGGTACCCCTAGGCTTAGGCTAGTGCACCACTAGGCTGAGGCTAGGGCACTCCTAAGCAGAGGCTAGGGCACCCTGGGCTTAGGCTAAGGCTAGGGCTACCCTAGCCTAAGGCTAGGGCACCCCTAGGCTTAGGCTAGGGCACCCCTAGGCTTTGGCTAGGGAACCCCTAGGCTTAGGATAGGGAACTTCTAAGCTTAGGTAGGGCACCCCTAGGCTTAGGCTAGGGCACCCCTAGGCTTAGGTTAGAGCAACCCTAGGCTTAAGCTAGGGCACCCCTAGGCTTCGGCTAAGTCTAGGGATCCCCTAGCCTAAGCCTAGGGCAATCCTAGGCTTAGGCTAGGGCACCCGTAGGCTTAGGCTGGGGCACCCCTAGATTTAGGCTAGGGCACCCCTAGGCTTAGGCTAGTGCTAGGCTCGCCTAGCCTAAGGCTAGGGCACCCCTAGGCTTATTCTAGGGCACCCCAAGGCTTACGCAAAGGCAACCCTAGGCTTACGCGAAGGTTAGGGCTCCCCTAGCCTAAGACTAGGGCACCTCTAGGCTTAGGCTAAGGAACCCCTAGGCTTTGGCTAGGGCACCCCTAGGCTTAGGCTAAGGCTAGGGCTCTCCTAGCCTAAGGCTAGGGCACCCCTAGGCTTAGGTTGGGCACCCCTAGTCTTAGGCTAGGGCACCCCTAGGCTTAGGCTTAGGCTAGCTCACCCCTATACTTAGGCTAGGGCACCCCTAGGCTTAGACTAGGGCACACCAAGGCTGAGGCTAGGGTACCCCTAAGCTGAGGCTAGGGCACCCCTAGGCTTAGGCTAGGGCACCCTTAGGCTTAGGCTGGGGCACCCCTAGGCTTAGTCTAGGGCACCCCACGGCTTAGGCTAAGGCTAGGGCTCCCCTAGCCTAAGGCTAGGCCACCCCTAGGCTGAGGCTAGGGCACCCCTAGGCTTAGGCTACGGCACCCTTAGACTTAGGCCAGGGCACCCCTAGACTTAGGCTAGGGCACCCCTAAGCTTAGGTTTAGGCTAGGGCACCCCTAGGCTTAGGCTAAGGCACCCCTAGGCTTACGCTAAGGTTAGGGCTCCCCTAGCCTAAGGCTAGGGCACCTCTACGCTTAGGCTAGGGCACCCCTAGGCTTTGGCTAGGGCACTCCTAGGCTTAGGCTAGGGCACCCCTAGGCTTAGGCTAGGGTACTCCTAGGCTTAGGCTAAGGGTAGGGCTCCCCTAGCCTAAAGGTAGGGCACTCCTAGGCTTAGGCTAGGGCAGCCCTAGGCTTAGGCTAGGGCACCCCTAGGCTTAGGCTAGGGCAGCCTTAGGCTTAGGCTCAGTCTAGGGCTCCCCTAGCCTACAGCTAGGGCACCCATAGGCTTGGGCTAGGACACCCCCAGGCTTAGGCTACGGCACCCCTAGGATTAGGCTAAGGCTAGGGCTCCCCGAGCCTAAGGCTAGGGCACCCCTAGGCTTAGGCTAGGACACTCCTAAACTTAGGCTAGGGCACCCCTAGGCTTAGACTAGGGCACTCCTAGGCTTAGGCTGAGGCTTGGGCTCCCCTAGTCTAAGGCTAAGGCACCCTTAGGTTTAGGCTATGGCACCACTAGGGTTAGGCTAGGACACCCCTAGGCTTAGGTTAAGGCTAGGGCTCCCCTAGGCTTAGGCTAGGGCACCCCTAGGCTTAGGTTAGGGCACCCCTAGGCTTAAGCTAGGGCACCCCTAGACTTAGGCTAAGGCTAGGGATCCCATAGCCTAAGGGTAGGGCACTCCTAGGCTTAGGCAAGGGCACCCGTAGGCTTAGGCTAGGGCACCCCTAGACTTAGGCTAGGGCACCCCTAGGCTTAGGTTTAGGCTAGAGCACCCCTAGGCTTAGGCTAGGGCACCCCTAGGCTTAGGCTAGGGCAACCCAAGGCTTAGGCTAAGGCACCCCTAGGCTTACGATAAGGTTAGGCATCCCCTAGCCTATGGCTAGGGCACCTCTACGCTTAGGCTAGGGCTCCCCTAGGCTTTGGCTAGCGCACCCCTAGGCTTAGGCTAGGGCACCCCTAGGCTTAGGCTAGGGCAGCCCTAGGCTTAGGCTAGGGCACCCCTAGGCTTAGGCTAGGGCAGCCCTAGGCTTAGGCTAGGGCACCCCTAGGCTTAAGCTAGGGCACCCCTAGGCTTAGGCTAAGGCTAGGGCTCCCCTAGCCTAAGGCTAGGGCACCCCTAGGCTTAGGCTTCGGCACCCCTAGGCTTTGGCTAGGGCACCCCTAGGTTTAGGCTAAGGCTAGGTCTCCCCTAGCCTAAGGCTAGGGCACCCCTAGGCTTAGGCTAGGGCACTCCTAGGCTTAGGCTAGGGCAGCCCTAGGCTTAGGCTAGGTCACCCCTATACTTAGGCTAGGGCACCCCTAGGCTTAGGCTAGGGCACACCAAGGCTGAGGCTAGGGTACCCTTAAACTGAGGCTAGGGCACCTCTAGGCTTAGGCTAAGGCTAGGGCTTCCCAAGCCTAAGGCTAGGGCAACTCTAGGCTTAGGCTAGGGCACCCCTAGGCTTAGGCTAAGGCTAGGGCTCCCCTAGCCTAAGGTTGGGGAACCCCTAGGCTTAGGCTAGGGCACCCCTAGACTTAAACTAGGGCACCCGTAGGCTTAGGCTAAGGCTAGGGCACCCCTAGCCTAAGGCAAGGGAACCCCTAGGCTTTGGCTAGGGCACCTCTAGACTTAGGATAGGGAACTTCTAAGTTTAGGCTAGGGCACCCCTAGGCTTAGTCTAGGGCAACCCTCGGCTTAGGATAAGGCTAGGGCTCCCCTAGCCTAAGGCTAGGCCACCCCTAGGCTTAGGCTAGGGCACCCCTAGGCTTAGGTTAGGGCACCCCTAGACTTAGGCTAGGGCACCCCTAAGCTTAGGTTTAGGCTAGGGCACCCCTAGGCTTAGGCTAAGGCACCCCTAGGCTTACGCTAAGGTTAAGGCTCCCCTAGCCTAAGGTTAGGGCACCTCTACGCTTAGGCTAGGGCACCCCTAGGCTTTGGCTAGGGCACCCCTCGGCTTAGGGTAGGGTACTCCTAGGCTTAGGCTAAGGCTAGGGCTCCCCTAGTCTAAGGGTAGGGCACTCCTAGGCTTAGGCTAGGGTACTCCTAGGCTTAGGCTAAGGCTAGGGCTCCCCTAGCCTACAGCTAGGGCACCCATAGGCTTTGGTTAGGACACCCCTAGGCTTAGGCTACGGCACCCCTAGGATTAGGCTAAGGCTATGGCTCCCCGAGCATAAGGCTAGGGCACCCCTAGGCTTAGGCTAGGACACTCCTAAGCTTAGGCTAGGGCACCCGTAGGCTTAGGCTAGGGCACCCCTAGGCTTAGACTAGGGCACTCCTAGGCTTAGGCTGAGGCTTGGGCTCCCCTAGTCTAAGGCTAAAGCACCCTTAGGGTTAGGCTATGGCACCACTAGGCTTTGGCTAGGGCACCCCTAGGTTTAGGCTAAGGCTAGGTCTCCCCTAGCCTAAGGCTAGGGCACCCCTAGGCTTAGGCTAGGGCACTCCTAGGCTTAGGCTAGGGCAGCCCTAGGGTTAGCCTAAGCCTAGGGCTCCCCTAACCTAAGGCTAGGGCACCCATAGGTTAGGCTAGGGCACTCCTAGGCTTAGGCTGAGGCTTGGGCTCCCCTAGTCTAAGGCTAGGGCACCCTTAGGTTTAGACTAGGGCACCCCTAGGCTTAGGCTAGGGCACCCCTAGGCTTAATCTAGGGCACCCCTAGGCTTAGGCTAGGACACCACTAGGCTTAGGCTAGGGCACCCCTAGGCTTAGGTTAAGGCTAGGGCTTCCCTAGCCTAAGGCTAGGGATCCCCTAGGCTTAGGCTAGGGCACCCCTAGGCTTAAGCTAGGGCACCCCTAGGCTTAGGCTAAGGCTAGGGATCCCATAGCCTAAGGCTAGGGCACTCCTAGGCTTAGGCAAGGGCACCCGTAAGCTTAGGCTAGGGCACCCCTAGACTTAGGCTAGGGCACCCCTAGCCTTAGGTTTAGGCTAGGGCACCCCTAGGCTTAGGCTAGGGCACCCCTAGGCTTAGGCTAGGGCAACCCAAGGCTTAGGCTAAGGCACCCCAAGGCTTACGCTAAGGTTAGGGCTCCCCTAGCCTAAGGCTAGGGCACCTCTACGCTTAGGCTAGGGCACCCCTAGGCTTTGGCTAGCGCACCCCTAGGCTTAGGCTAGGGCACCCCTAGGCTTAGGCTAGTGCAGCCCTAGGCTTAGGCTAGGGCACCCGTAGACTTAGGCTAGGGCAGCCCTAGGCTTAGGCTAGGGCAGCCCTAGGTTTAGGCTAGGGCACCCCTAGGCTTAGGCTAAGGCTAGGGCTCCCCTAGCCTAAGGCTAGGGCACCCCTAGGCTTAGGCTTGGGCACCCCTAGGCTTTGGCTAGGGCACCCCTGGTTTAGGCTAAGGCTAGGGCTCCCCTAGCCTAAGGCTAGGGCACCCCTAGGCTTAGGCTAGGGCACTCCTAGGCTTAGGCTAGGGAAGCCCTAGGCTTAGGCTAGGGCACCCTAGGCTTAGGCTAGGGCAGCCCTAGGCTTAGGCTAAGTCTAGGGCTCCCCTAGCCTAAGGCTAAGGCACACATAGGCTTGGGCTAGGGCACCCCTAGGCTTAGGCTACAGCACCCCTAGGATTAGGCTAAGGCTTGGGCTCCCCTAGAATAAGGCTAGGGCACCCTTAGGATTAGACTAGGGCACCCCTAGGCTTAGGCTAGGGCACCCCTAGGCTTAATCTAGGGCACCCCTAGGCTTAAGGTAGGACACCACTAGGCTTAGGCTAGGGCACCCATAGGCTTGGGCTAGGGCACCCCTAGGCTTAGGCTAGTGCACCCCTAGGCTTAGGCTAAGGCTAGGGCTTCCCTAGCCTAAGGCTAGGGCACCCATAGGCTTGAGCTAGGGCACCCCTAGGCTTAGGCTACAGCACCCCTAGGATTAGGCTAAGGCTAAGGCTCCCAGAGCCTAAGGCTAGGGCACCCCTAGGCTTAGGCTAGGATACTCCTAGGCTTAGGCTAGGGCACCCCTACGCTTAGGCTAGGGCACCCCTAGGCTTAGGCTAAGGCTTGGGCTCCCCTAGTCTAAGGCTAGGGCACCCCTAGGCTTAGGCTAGGAAACCAGTAGGCTTAGGCTAGGGCACCCCTAGGATTAGGCTAAGGCTAGGGCTCCCCTAGCCTAAGGCTAGGGCACCCCTAGGCTTAGGTTAAGGCACCCTTAGGATTAGGCTAGGGCACCCGTAGGCTTAGACTAGGGCACCCCTAGGCTTAGGCTAGTGTACCCCTAGGCTTAGGCTAGGGCAACCCTAGGCTTAGGCTAGGGCACCCCTAGACTTAGGCTAGAGCACACCTAGGCTTAGGTTTCGGCTAGAGCACCCCTAGGCTTAGGCTAGGGCACCACTAGGCTTAGGCTAGGGCAACCCAAGGCTTAGGCTAAGGCACCCCTAGGCTTCCGATAAGGTTAGGCCTCCCCTAGCCTAAGGCTAGGGCACCTCTACGCTTAGGCTAGGGCTCCCCTAGGCTTTGGCTAGCGCACGCCTAGGCTTAGGCTAGGGAACCCCTAGGCTTAGGCTAGGGCAGCCCTAGGCTTAGGCTAGGGCACCCCTAGGCTTAGGCTAGGGCAGCCCTAGGCTTAGGCTAGGGCACCCCTAGGCTTAAGCTAGGGCACCCCTAGGCTTAGGCTAAGGCTAGGGCTCCCCTAGCCTAAGGCTAGGGCACTCCTAGGCTTAGGCAAGGGCACCCGTAGGCTTAGGCTAGGGCACCCCTAGACTTAGGCTAGGGCACCCCTAGGCTTAGGTTTAGGCTAGAGCACCCCTAGGCTTAGGCTAGGGCACCCCTAGGCTTAGGCTAGGGCAACCCAAGGCTTAGGCTAAGGCACCCCTAGGCTTACGACAAGGTTAGGCCTCCCCTAGCCTAAGGCTAGGGCACCTCTACGCTTAGGCTAGGGCACCCCTAGGCTTAGGCTAGGGCATCCCTAGGCTTAGGCTAGGGTACTCCTAGGCTTAGGCTCAGTCTAGGGCTCCCCTAGCCTACAGCTAGGGCACCCATAGGCTTGGGCTAGAACACCCCTAGGCTTAGGCTACGGCACCCCTAGGATTAGGCTAAGGATAGGGCTCCCCGAGCCTAAGGCTAGGGCACCCCTAGGCTTAGGCTAGGACACTCCTAAACTTAGGCTAGGGCACCCCTAGGCTTAGACTAGGGCACTCCTAGGCTTAGGCTGAGGCTTAGGCTCCCCTAGTCTAAGGGTAAGGCACCCTTAGGTTTAGGCTATGGCACCACTAGGCTTAGACTAGGGCACCCCTAGGCTTAGGTTAAGGCTAGGGCTCCCCTAGCCTAAGGCTAGGGCTCCCCTAGGCTTACGCTAGGGCACCCCTAGGCTTAGGTTAGGGCACCCCTAGGCTTAAGCTAGGGCACCCCTAGACTTAGGCTAAGGCTAGGGATCCCATAGCCTAAGGCTAGGGCACTCCTAGGTTTAGGCAAGGGCACCCGTAGGCTTAGGCTAGGGCACCCCTAGACTTAGGCTAGGGCACCCCTAGGCTTAGGTTTAGGCTAGAGCACCCCTAGGCTTAGGCTAGGGCAACCCAAGGCTTAGGCTAAGGCACCCCTAGGCTTACGATAAGGTTAGGCCTCCCCTAGCCTAAGGCTAGGGCACCTCTACCCTTAGGCTAGGGCACCCCTAGGCTTTGGCTAGGGCACCCCTAGGCTTAGGCTAGGGCACCCCTAGGCTTAGGCTAGGGTACTCCTAGGCTTAGGCTAAGGCTAGGGCTCCCCTAGCCTAAGTGTAGGGCACTCCTAGGCTTAGGCTAGGGTAGCCCTAGGCTTAGGCTAGGGCACCCCTAGGCTTAGGCTAGGGCAGCCCTAGGCTTAGGCTCAGTCTAGGGCTCCCCTAGCCTACAGCTGGGGCACCCATAGGCTTGGGCTAGAACACCCCTAGGCTTAGGCTACGGCACCCTTAGGATTAGGCTAAGGATAGGGCTCCCCGAGCCTAAGGCTATGGCACCCCTAGGCTTAGGCTAGGACACTCCTAAACTTAGGCTAGGGCACCCCTAGGCTTAGACTAGGGCACTCCTAGGCTTAGGCTGAGGCTTGGGCTCTCCTAGACTAAGGCTAAGGCACCCTTAGTTTTAGGCTATGGCACCATTAGGCTTAGGCTAGGGCACCCCTAGGCTTAGGTTAAGGCTAGGGCTCCCCTAGCCTATGGCTAGGGCTCCCCTAGGCTTAGGGTAGGGCACCCCTAGGCTTAGGTTAGGGCACCCCTAGGCTTAAGCTAGGGCACCCCTAGACTTAGGCTAAGGCTAGGGATCCCATAGCCTAAGGCTAGGGCACTCCTAGGCTTAGGCAAGGGCACCCGTAGGCTTAGGCTAGGGCACCCCTAGACTTAGGCTAGGGCACCCCTAGGCTTAGGTTTAGGCTAGAGCACCCCTAGACTTAGGCTAGGGCACCCCTAGGCTTAGGCTAGGGCAACCCAAGGCTTAGGCTAAGGCACCCCTAGGCTTACGATAAGGTTAGGCCTCCCCTAGCCTAAGGCTAGGGCACCTCTACGCTTAGGCTAGGGCTCCCCTAGGCTTTGGCTAGCGCACCCCTAGTCTTAGGCTAGGGCACCCCTAGGCTTAGGCTAGGGCACCCCTAGGCTTAGGCTAGGGCAGCCCTAGGCTTAGGCTAGGGCACCCCTAGGCTTAAGCTAGGGCACCCCTAGGCTTAGGCTAAGGCTAGGGCTCCCCTAGCCTAAGGCTAGGGCACCCCTAGGCTTAGGCTTCGGCACCCCTAGGCTTTGGCTAGGGCACCCCTAGGTTTAGGCTAAGGCTAGGTCTCCCCTAGCCTAAGGCTAGGGCACCCCTAGGCTTAGGCTAGGGCACTCCTAGGCTTAGGCTAGGGCAGCCCTAGGCTTAGGCTAGGTCACCCCTATACTTAGGCTAGGGCACCCCTAGGCTTAGGCTAGGGCACACCAAGGCTGAGGCTAGGGTACCCCTAAGCTGAGGCTAGGGCACTCTAGGCTTAGGCTAGGGCACCCCTAGGCTTAGGCTAAGGCTAGGGCTCCCCTAGCCTAAGGCAAGGGAACCCCTAGGCTTTGGCTAGGGCACCCCTAGACTTAGGATAGGGAACTTTTAAGTTTAGGCTAGGGCACCCCTAGGCTTAGTCTAGGGCACCCCTCGGCTTAGGATAAGGCTAGGGCTCCCCTAACCTAAGGCTAGGCCACCCCTAGGCTTAGGCTAGGGCACCCCTAGGCTTAGGTTAGGGCACCCCTAGGCTTAAGCTAAGGCACCCCTAGGCTTAGGCTAAGGCTAGGGATCCCATAGCCTAAGGCTAGGTCACTCCTAGGCTTAGGCTACGGCACCCGTAGACTTAGGCTAGGGCACCCCTAGACTTAGGCTAGGGCACCCCTAAGCTTAGGTTTAGGCTAGGGCACCCCTAGGCTTAGGCTAAGGCACCCCTAGGCTTACGCTAAGGTTAGGGCTCCCCTAGCCTAAGGCTAGGGCACCTCTACGCTTAAGCTAGGGCACCCCTAGGCTTTGGCTAGGGCACCCCTACGCTTAGGCTAGGGCACCCCTCGGCTTAGGCTAGGGTACTCCTAGGCTTAGGCTAAGGCTAGGGCTCCCCTAGCCTACAGCTAGGGCACCCATAGGCTTGGGTTAGGACACCCCTAGGCTTAGGCTACGGCACCCCTAGGCTTAGGCTAGGCCACTCCTAAGCTTAGGCTAGGGCACCCGTAGGCTTAGGCTAGGGCACCCCTAGGCTTAGACTAGGGCACTCCTAGGCTTAGGCTGAGGCTTGGGCTCCCCTAGTCTAAGGCTAAAGCACCCTTAGGTTTAGGCTATGGCACCACTAGGCTTTGGCTAGGGCACCCCTAGATTTAGGCTAAGGCTAGGTCTCCCCTAGCCTAAGGCTAGGGCACCCTTAGGCTTAGGCTAGGGCACTCCTAGGCTTAGGCTAGGGCAGCCCTAGGCTTAGCCTAAGCCTAGGGCTCCCCTAACCTAAGGCTAGGGCACCCATAGTCATGGGCTAGGACACCCCTAGACTTAGGCTACGGCACCCCTAGGATTAGGCTAAGGCTAGGGCTCCCCGAGCCTAAGGCTAGGGCACCCCTAGGCTTAGGCTAGGACACTCCTAGACTTAGGCTAGGGCACCCATAGGTTAGGCTAGGGCACTCCTAGGCTTAGGCTGAGGCTTGGGGTCCCCTAGTCTAAGGCTAGGGCACCCTTAGGTTTAGACTAGGGCACCCCTAGGCTTAGGCTAGGGCACCCCTAGGCTTAATCTAGGGCACCCCTAGGCTTAGGCTAGGACACCACTAGGCTTAGGCTAGGGCACCCCTAGGCTTAGGTTAAGGCTAGGGCTCCCCTAGCCTAAGGCTAGGGATCCCCTAGGCTTAGGTTAGGGCACCCCTAGGCTTAGGTTAGGGCACCCCTAGGCTTAAGCTAGGGCACCCCTAGGCTTAGGCTAAGGCTAGGGATCCCATAGCCTAAGGCTAGGGCACTCCTAGGCTTAGGCAAGGGCACCCGTAAGCTTAGGCTAGGGCACCCCTAGACTTAGGCTAGGGCACCCCTAGGCTTAGGTTTAGGCTAGGGCACCCCTAGGCTTAGGCTAGGGCACCCCTAGGCTTAGGCTAGGGCAACCCAAGGCTTAGGCTAAGGCACCCTAGGCTTACGCTAAGGTTAGGGCTCCCCTAGCCTAAGGCTAGGGCACCTCTACGCTTAGGCTAGGGCACCCCAAGGCTTTGGCTAGGGCACCCCTAGGCTTAGGCTAGGGCACCCCTAGGCTTAGGCTAGTGCAGCCCTAGGCTTAGGCTAGGGCACCCGTAGACTTAGGCTAGTGCAGCCCTAGGCTTAGGCTAGGGCAGCCCTAGGCTTAGGCTAGGGCACCCCTAGGCTTAGGCTAAGGCTAGGGCTCCCCTAGCCTAAGGCTAGGGCACCCCTAGGCTTAGGCTTGGGCACCCCTAGGCTTTGGCTAGGGCACCCCTGGTTTAGGCTAAGGCTAGGGCTCCCCTAGCCTAAGGCTAGGGCACCCCTAGGCTTAGGCTAGGGCACTCCTAGGCTTAGGCTAGGGCAGCCCTAGGCTTAGGCTAGGGCACCCTAGGCTTAGGCTAGGGCAGCCCTAGGCTTAGGCTAAGTCTAGGGCTCCCCTAGCCTAAGGCTAGGGCACCCATAGGCTTGGGCTAGGGCACCCCTACGCTTAGGCTACAGCACCCCTAGGATTAGGCTAAGGCTTGGGCTCCCCTAGTCTAAGGCTAGGGCACCCTTAGTATTAGACTAGGGCACCCTTAGGCTTAGGCTAGGGCACCCCTAGGCTTAATCTAGGGCACCCCTAGGCTTAAGGTAGGACACCACTAGGCTTAGGCTAGGGCACCCATAGGCTTGGGCTAGGGCACCCCTAAGCTTAGGCTAGTGCACACCTAGGCTTAGGCTAAGGCTAGGGCTTCCCTAGCCTAAGGCTTGGGCACCCATAGGCTTGAGCTAGGGTACCCCTAGGCTTAGGCTACAGCACCCCTAGGATTAGGCTAAGGCTAAGGCTCCCAGAGCCTAAGGCTAAGGCACCCCTAGGCTTAGGCTAGGATACTCCTAGGCTTAGGCTAGGGCACCCCTACGCTTAGGCTAGGGCACCCCTAGGCTTAGGCTAAGGCTTGGGCTCCCCTAGTCTAAGGCTAGGGCACCCCTAGGCTTAGGCTAGGAAACCACTAGGCTTAGGCTAGGGCACCCCTAGGCTTAGGCTTAGGCTAGGGCTCCCCTAGCCTAAGGCTAGGGCACCCCTAGGCTTAGGTATGGAACCCCTAGGCTTAGGTTAGGGCACCACTATGCTTAGGCTAGGGCATCCCTAGACGTAGGCTAGGGCACCCCTAGGCTTAGGATGGGGCACACCTAGGCTTAGGCTAAGTCTAGGGCTCCCCTAGCCTAAGGCTATGGCACCGCTAGGCTTAGGCTAGGCGCCCCTAGACTTAGACTAGGGCACCCCTAGGCTTAGGCTAGGGCACACCTAGGCTTAGGCTAAGACTAGGGCTCCTCTAGCCTAACGCTAGGGCATCCCTAGGCTTGGGCTAGGGAACACCTAGGCTTAGGCTAGGGCACCCCTAGGTTTAGGCTCGGGCACCCCTAGGCTTCGGCTAAGGCGAGGACTCCCCTAGCCTAAACATAAGGCACCCCTAGGCTTAGACTAAGGCTAGGGCTCCCATTGCCAAAGGCTAGGGCACCCCTAAGCTTAGGCTAGGGCACCCCTGGGTTTAGGCTAGGGCACCCCTAGGCTTAGACTAGGGCACCTCAAGGCTTAGGCTAAGGCTTGGGCTCCCTAGCCTAAGGCTACGGCACCCCTAGGCTCAGGCTAGGGCACCCCGAGGCTTAGGCTAGGGCACACCTAGGCTTAGGAAAAGGCTAGGGCTTCCCTAGCCTAAGGCTAGGCCACCTCTAGGCTTAGGCTAGGGCACCCCTAGGCTTAGGCTAGGGCACCCCTAGGCTTAAGCTAGGGCTCCCCTACGGTTAGGCTAAGGCTACGGCTCCCCTAGCCTCATAGTGCACCCCTAGACTCAGGCTATGGCACCCCTAAGCTTAGGCTAGGGCACCCCTAGGCTTAGGCTAGGGCACCCCTAGGCTTAGGCTAAGGCACCCCTAAGCTTACGCTAAGGTTAGGGCTCCCCTAGCCTAAGGCTAGGGCACCTCTACGCTTAGGCTAGGGCACCCCTAGGCTTTGGCTAGGGCACCCCTAGGCTTAGGCTAGGGCACCCCTCGGCTTAGGCTAGGGTACTCCTAGGCTTAGGCTAAGGCTAGGGCTCCCCTAGCCTACAGCTAGGGCACCCATAGGCTTGGGTTAGGACACCCCTAGGCTTAGGCTACGGCAACCCTAGGATTAGGCTAAGGCTAGGGCTCCCCGAGCATAAGGCTAGGGCACCCCTAGGCTTAGGCTAGGCCACTCCTAAGCTTAGGCTAGGGCACCCGTAGGCTTAGGCTAGGGCACCCCTAGGCTTAGACTAGGGCACTCCTAGGCTTAGGCTGAGGCTTGGGCTCCCCTAGTCTAAGGCTAAAGCACCCTTAGGTTTAGGCTATGGCACCACTAGGCTTTGGCTAGGGCACCCCTAGATTTAGGCTAAGGCTAGGTCTCCCCTAGCCTAAGGCTAGGGCACCCTTAGGCTTAGGCTAGGGCACTCCTAGGCTTAGGCTAGGGCAGCCCTAGGCTTAGCCTAAGCCTAGGGCTCCCCTAACCTAAGGCTAGGGCACCCATAGTCTTGGGCTAGGACACCCCTAGACTTAGGCTACGGCACCCCTAGGATTAGGCTAAGGATAGGGCTCCCCGAGCCTAAGGCTAGGGCACCCCTAGGCTTAGGCTAGGACACTCCTAGACTTAGGCTAGGGCACCCATAGGTTAGGCTAGGGCACTCCTAGGCTTAGGCTGAGGCTTGGGCTCCCCTAGTCTAAGGCTAGGGCACCCTTAGGTTTAGACTAGGGCACCCCTAGGCTTAGGCTAGGGCACCCCTAGGCTTAATCTAGGGCACCCCTAGGCTTAGGCTAGGACACCACTAGGCTTAGGCTAGGGCACCCCAAGGCTTAGGTTAAGGCTAGGGCTCCCCTAGCCTAAGGGTAGGGTACTCCTAGGCTTAGGCTAGGGCAGCCCTAGGCTTAGGCTAGGGCACCCCTAGGCTTAGGCTAGGGCAGCCCTAGGCTTAGGCTCTGTCTAGGGCTCCCCTAGCCTACAGCTAGGGCACCCATAGGCTTGGGCTAGAACACCCCTAGGCTTAGGCTACGGCACCCTTAGGATTAGGCTAAGGATAGGGCTCCCCGAGCCTAAGGCTAGGGCACCCCTAGGCTTAGGCTAGGACACTCCTAAACTTAGGCTAGGGCACCCCTAGGCTTAGACTAGGGCACTCCTAGGCTTAGGCTGAGGCTTGGGCTCCCCTAGTCTAAGGCTAAGGCACCCTTAGGTTTAGGCTATGGCACCACTAGGCTTAGGCTAGGGCACCCCTAGGCTTAGGTTAAGGCTAGGGCTCCCCTAGCCTAAGGCTAGGGCTCCCCTAGGCTTAGGCTAGGGCACCCCTAAGCTTAGGTTAGGGCACCCCTAGGCTTAAGCTAGGGCACCCCTAGACTTAGGCTAAGGCTAGGGATCCCATAGCCTAAGGCTAGGGCACTCCTAGGCTTAGGCAAGGGCACCCGTAGGCTTAGGCTAGGGCACCCCTAGACTTAGGCTAGGGCACCCCTAGGCTTAGGTTTAGGCTAGAGCACCCCTAGGCTTAGGCTAGGGCACCCCTAGGCTTAGGCTAGGGCAACCCAAGGCTTAGGCTAAGGCACCCCTAGGCTTACGATAAGGTTAGGCCTCCCCTAGCCTAAGGCTAGGGCACCTCTACGCTTAGGCTAGGGCTCCCCTAGGCTTTGGCTAGCGCACCCCTAGGCTTAGGCTAGGGCACCCCTAGGCTTAGGCTAGGGCAGCCCTAGGCTTAGGCTAGGGCACCCCTAGGCTTAGGCTAGGGCAGCCCTAGGCTTAGGCTAGGGCACCCCTAGGCTTAGGCTAGGGCAGCCCTAGGCTTAGGCTAGGGCACCCCTAGGCTTAAGCTAGGGCACCCCTAGGCTTAGGCTAAGGCTAGGGCTCCCCTAGCCTAAGGCTAGGGCACCCCTAGGCTTAGGCTTCGACACCCCTAGGCTTTGGCTAGGGCACCCCTAGGTTTAGGCTAAGGCTAGGTCTCCCCTAGCCTAAGGCTAGGGCACCCCTAGGCTTAGGCTAGGGCACTCCTAGGCTTAGGCTAGGGCAGCCCTAGGCTTAGGCTAGGTCACCCCTATACTTAGGCTAGGGCACCCCTAGGCTTAGGCTAGGGCACACCAAGGCTGAGGCTAGGGTACCCCTAAGCTGAGGCTAGGGCACCTCTAGGCTTAGGCTAAGGCTAGGGCACCCCTAGGCTTAGGCTAAGGCTAGGGCTCCCCTAGCCTAAGGCAAGGGAACCCCAAGGCTTTGGCTATGGCACCCCTAGACTTAGGATAGGGAACTTTTAAGTTTAGGCTAGGGCACCCCTAGGCTTAGTATAGGGCACCCCTCGGCTTAGGATAAGGCTAGGGCTCCCCTAGCCTAAGGCTAGGCCACCCCTAG
>NW_027458124.1:0-112500 GCF_050624435.1 Tenrec ecaudatus | reverse complement strand
GGGGGTTACAGTTAGGGTTGGGGTTAGGGGGCTTAGGGTTAGGGTTAGGGGTGTTAGGGTGGTTAAGGTTAGGGGGGTTAGGGTTAGGGTTAGGTGGGTTAGGGGGGTTAGGGTTAGGGTTAGGGGGGTTAGCGTTAGGGTTATGGTTAGGGGGGTTAGGGTTAGGGTTAGGGGGGTTGGGATTAGGGGGGTTAGGGTTATGGTTAGGGGGGTGGGGGCGAGGGGGTTAGGGGGGTGAGCGGGGTGGGGGGAGGGGTGTGGGAGTGAGTGGGTTGGGGGTGAGGGGGGTGGGGGTGAGGGGGTTGGGGGTGAGGGGGGTGGGGGTGAGGGGGTTGGGGGTGAAGGGGGTGGGGGTGAGGGGGGTGGGGGTGAGGGGGGTGGGGGTTAGGGTTAGGGTTATGGTTAGGGTGAGGGGGGTGGGGGTTAGGGTTAGGGTTAGGGTGAGGGGGGTGGGGGTTATGGTTAGGGTTAGGGTGAGGGGGGTGGGGGTTAGGGTTAGGGTTAGGGTGAGGGGGGTGGGGGTTAGCGTTAGGGTTAGGGTGAGGGGGGTGGGGGTTAGGGTTAGGGTTAGGGTTAGGGTGAGGGGGGTGTGGGTTAGGGTTAGGGTGAGGGTTAGGGTGAGGGGGGTGGGGGGGAGGGTGTGGGTGAGGGTGAGGGTGAGGGTGAGGGTGAGGGTTTGATAAAATTGATGTGTGATTTTACAGGGCCTCTAGTAAGCCATCATATATAAAAGACTTACTCCCTCCCCCCAACAGAATGGGTTCTTTTCTCCAAGATTTCACACAACATAGCATGACCAGGAAAGACAACCGGTCCAAATTCCTAAAGCCACCAAAGTGGAGGCCGTCCCTCCCCGTCCCTCCCCTCCCCTCCCCATCCCCGTCCTCTTTATCCCACTTTGCAGGACAACTCAAGAGCGGGAGAGCTGGCTTAAGACCCATTGTGACCGCTGCCTGCCTATCAGTTCATGGGGGCAAAAGGAAGAGAAATATCACTTCTTTTAAAGTCACCCCGCAACACGTGCACTAGGGTTGGCATATCCTCTCCATCCCCCAAGAAGGATCACTGGTCAGCAGCATTCTCTGCTTAAGCCAAGCAGCCCAAACACCTGGGGAAAACCCAAGAGTCCCTTTTTGGGTCTATGTCCCATTTTTCCCCCAGGATTGCATAATTGGAATAAACAAAACCCCCTGTCTGAGAAACCACAAGGTCTGATTTCTTTGCTAGACTAGCTTTTCCACATGCATCAGCCCACCTCAGACAAGTGCCAGCCACTTCTGCAGGTGCTGTTCACAGCAGAGGAATGCGAGCCCTTCCAGAGAGAGGCCCAGAAAGCAGTCAATAGAACTGATGGTCAGCCAGCGGGCACTCCCCAGTGGAGAGAAACTCTTTTTACCACTCCACGAATAATGTGGGACCCAAACTCCCAGTAAGGCACAGAGGGCTTAGCCAGGTATCACCAGTCTCTCTTGCAGGGCCTCCGCAGGACAACTAGGAAACCTATGCATTTATCTAAGGTCAGTGAGAATTTTCAGGCGCCTACAAGCAAATGTCTGCCTGCCTGCCTGCCTGCCTTTTTAGAGTGGCTGATGGAAGCCTGCGTTCTTTGTACCCCAAAGGACCCAGAGGCCCCTGAGAACAAGAGGGAAATAAGTATTGCCTTTATTACTCAGCCTGCCTCAGACATGAAAAAGAAATGGGAAGCATTTGAAGGGAACAATCTTCGTGATTTGGTAGAAGTGTCTTATTGGGTGTATCACAACACAGATGGCCCTACCACGACAGAGACAAAGATATAGCTAAAATACTAGGAATTGCCATGAGACACAACAGAGACACAGAAAAAGAGATCATGGCCCACTCACGGAGAGACTGACCTGTGGCACCGCCAAGCCCTGAGGAAGGAAGGATCCAGGTGCCTACTACAGAAGAGACAGACATTGGAAAAAACATTGCATTGAAAACTCCAGGAGAGACGGACAAACCTCCACTAGAGAGGACGGGCCTCGTCCTCGCCTAGAAAAACCCAAGTGAGAGACAATAACGCTTGAGGAAGCTGAAGGAATGTCTCAGGGCTCTGTTTCACTGGCCCCCAGGATCCCGTGCTAACTGTCCAAGTTGGGGGCCAGCCAGGAAATGTCTTGGAGGACACAGGGGCCATCTTCTCAGGTTCAAAAAAGAGAACGGACACATTGTCAAAGGAAAGATCGGAATTACTGTCAGCCTATGATTGCTTCCAAAGTACTCACACCAGAAGGTTTGCATGGAGATTGGGGGGCTTCCCAAGCCATCAAGGTAAAAAATGCCTCTCTGCCCTATGTCCCAGTTAGCCACATGGTTTTCATGGCACTGGCTCCCGGTTCGGCTGTTGAGCCAGTGAAACTCTTTTAGCAGGAGTTGAAGTGGCCATCAGCGGAAGGACAAAACCTCCACAGTGGGCTTCCCGTATCAATACGAAGCCACCTATATCACCTCTTGGACATTATCATTGTCCTGGACTCTGAATCGCCACCCCAGATCTAGAATGCGCCTGACATGTCCACATGGTTTGAATCAGGTTCGGGTTAACCCCTCTTGATCACTTAGTGACATGGGACACTAGACCCTGGAATACCTTTACTTTCCAGATGAGAAAACTCACTCAAAAAGACACAGGTACTGACCAACTGGAACACAACTGGTTAACAACAAAGCCACATTCCCAACCAGTATCTGGAGCCAGAGCTCAGAGCCCCATATGCCTGTGCCCAGCTGAGCAGTCACCCTCTCCTGGACCCTCGAAAGATCTGAGCAGATCCTCCCCCCACCCATGCCGCTCTCCCACACCCAAATATGTTTTTTCATAGGATGGCACTATATCTGCAGCTCTGGGAGAGGGACATATCTGATGGAGAATACGGAGCAGACGAAGGGGGAGGAGGGAAGAATGGAGCACATCCTGGCCCACCAGGCCTTGAGGATGATGTTCCCACTCAGAGAAGACAGTCCACACAGAAGACCACATGGGCAGCCCAAGATGAGACACGACGTCCCTCAAAGACTCATAGCCCTAGAAGGGACAACACCTGAGACACAGTGCGGGAACGGATCCCGCCACACCGAGGCATAGCACTAAGGGGGTGCAGCAGAAGAGTAAGGAGGTGGAGCAACAAGGTCCCCAGGGAATGCTAAAGGAGGACTTTGGGGGCAGGACTTGGTGCCCGCACAGACTGGACTGGAAAACACTGCTAAGGGCCAACAAACATTCCGTGAACTAACTACGAGCTTTCCTTTTTTGAGAGTTGTGTTTTCTTTGATGGTCATTCGATTTTGGCTATTTTCTTTCTTTTGGTGCTTGCTTTCGCTCTGTCTTGTGTTTGTGCATGTTATTACCTCTATTGTATGTCTAAAAAGAGATGCTGGATGCACAATCTGCCGGAGAGAAAAAGGGGACCAACGCTTCGCGGGAGGGCCACGGGAAAGAGGGAGTTGGGGGGAAAGGGAGTGATGTCAAGAAACCCAGAGACAAGGGAACAACAAGTGGATGCAAATCCGTGGTGAGGGCGATGTAGGAATCCTGGTAGGGCGTGATCAAGGGTGAAGGAACCAAGGGGATTTACTGAAACCCAAATGAAGACTGAGCATGGCAGTGGGCACAAGAGGGAAATGAAAGGGAATAGCAGAGCGACCTAGGAAGCACGGGCCAGTTATAGAGGTCTAAAGAAAGACACGCACAGATGTAAATATATTTATCTGTGAGCATGGGGAAATACACCTATGTCCATATATTTATAGGTTTCCTATTAAGGTAGCAGATGGCCTTTAGGCCTCCACTCAAGGACTCTCTCATTGCAAGAATACCTTGTTCTATTACATTGGCATTCTATGATGCTCACCTTCCCGACACGTTCCTTGAAGTCTAAGCGGTTGCATAAGCAAATGTGGTCAAGAAAGCTGATGGTGCCCTGCTATCAAAAGATATGGCGTCTGAGGTCTTAAAGGCCTGAAGGGTAAGCAAGCGGCCATGTAGCTCAGAAACAACAGAGCCCACATGGAATAAGCATACCAGCCTGTGCGATCACGAGGTATCAAAGGGATCAGGCATCATCAGCACAAAAAATCTCATTGCGAATGAGCAGGGAATGCTGGGTAGAGAGCCAAAGCCCATTCGCAGTACACTGGACATTCTCTTAAGTAAAGTCTTGGGGAAGAGACAAGCCTACACAGTGTACTAGACAGCAACTGTGAAACACAACTTTCCTCTAGCTCCTCAATGCTTCCTCTCCCCTCACTATCAAGATCCCAATTATAACTTACAAATCTGACTAGACCAGAGAATGTACAATGGGACAGATAGGAACTAGAAACCCAGGGAATTCAAGGTGGATGAGCCCTTTAGGACCAGTGTTATGAATGGGGATGCTGGGAGGGTGGAGGGAGGGTAGGCTGGCACCAGGGAACCGATGACAAGGATCTACATAAAACCTCAAAAGAAAAGGGGGGGAAGGGGGACATCAGACAGTGCAAGATATGACAAAATAATAATTAGTAAATAATGAAGGATTGATGAGGAGGGGTAGTGAGAATGGGAGCGGGGGGAATGGGGAGCTGAGGCCAGGGGCTTGGGTGTAGAGAAGATATTTTGAGAATAGTGAGGGCAATAAATGTACAAATGTGCCTTATATCAGTGATGTTTGCACGTATTGTGGTTATTGTTGTATGAGCCCCTATAAAAGGAGAGAAAAAAAAGACCCTGGCAGAGGGCTGATGCTAGGATGATCTCAGGCTGGATTAGACCAGCAAAAGCAGGTGCTGCAGTCGCCTCACCCTGTGTCTATTCCTATGTGAGGCTTGAAGCTTAGGGTCCACAGCCCCGGCAGCTGGACAGTGAGAGAGGCGGGGCTCTGAGGTCATTCCACAGGGGGAATGGCCCTCCGGTTCCTGCAGGGCCCACCCTCTTGTGTAGTCCTGCTGTCTGGGGCACCTCTTTCACGGAGCCCACACCAGGGGAGCTCTTCAACTCATGGGGGATTGGCAGGAAGCCTCTGCTCATGCACACACACCACCACCTAGCTGGAGGACCTCGGTGAACAAACCTTGAGGCAGACAACAAGCCCACTAACTGATCCTGTGAGAGATATAATCAGGATCCAGAAACCGGCAACTGGGAGCAAGGGGCAGCATACCTGGGTCCCAGCCCCTCCCACTGCCCTCTGCAAGGGGTGACATTCCAAAGCACAGTGTTTTCCAAAATCACTGTCAGGACTTTGGAATGGGCAGCTCATTTGTGGACATGGATACTATGTGATCCAGACATACTACCTCCTCTGATCCTGTCAGCCGAGACTAAAAACCCTTACAAGCAGAAAGCCATGCATCTGAACAGTATCCACCAGCCACTCACGTCCACTCCTGCTGCCTCCAAAGAGCTTTCCTGGGTTGGTCAGATCTCTCTGGGGACAGATATCCCTCGGTCCTTGGTTCTGCGTGAGAAAGAATTCACACCAAAGCCTGGTTTGTGATCCAAGTGAGGTTTAGGAGAGTTAGGGAGGTGTGGTGGGCAACCCTGGTCGATCCTAGTGGCTGAATTGAATATACTTGGCCTAGGTGGGTCGATATAGGTGCAGCGCCCACCCAGGTGGACCTGCCCTTCCTGGCCGGAACCTGGACCTCTGAGCACGCACAGTGTGCCACTCCTTCCTGGGCCATTAACTGGGCCCTCTGAGCATGTGTAATGGACACCCCAGTCCCTATGCTAGCTACCTAACATTTCCACCCTGAAGAGATGTGGACCCAAATCTTTGGGGTACTGGGCGACGACATCTCTAGCTACTTCCTGCTGGCAAAAAGGGCGAAGTGGGGCTTTCGGTCCACACCCTTCCTGCTCTGCTGGGAGGGGTTGTCCATTCAGCGCTAGGATGGATAAGGTTGAAGTGGTCCAGGAGATGGTGGTCCTGGAGCTGGCACACTTGGATTAGGGGCTTTGTTAACTTGAGAACTTCTGGAAAACCCAACAAACGCACAAAATGGTGAACAGTTTATCTGAGACAAGGCTAGGATTGTGAGGTGGGAGTGCCCTTGAAAGTAGGTGAGTATCACAGGAAGTAAGTAAAAATCTTAGGATTATCAGGCGTGTGTGTTTGCTCATTCTAAGTACCGGCAAGGGGGAAAAAGCATTCACAATTTCCCCTAGGGGGGTCCAGCGTTTGGCCACTACTGGGTGCAGTGGGATCACCGCTTCACTTATGATCCTAAGGCATTGGCCCCTCTGATAAGAACCATCCTTCTTTTTAACCCTATAACGCCTCACTTTTAAATTTTTGGGCAAAAAAATTTCGTTTTTATTCATTACTTTCATAGTTATCAATATATATATACATTTATATTCATTTCATTAAATGTTAGGGAAAAGTCATGCCTGGCGTAATAGGGTTAAATTGTAATATTGGGATGCTACAGGCGGATTCAACAGGGATCAAAAGTAGAGTAACTGCCTGTGTCGCTTTTAATTTTCTCGGGTTCGATTTGAGTAAAAGGCTTGTAAGTTACCCGGGGACCAAATGCCCCTGATGACTCTACTAGGGGTAGAATGTTCAGGGAGGGTTCAGGGGTGGGACAATAGTGACCTGAAGTCCAGGATCCCTTAGGGCAGGGGTCCTCAAATTGTTTACACAGGGGGCCAGTTCATTGTCTCTCCGACCGTTGGAGGGCCAGACTATGGTTTTCAAAAACCTATGGACAAATTCCTATGCACACTGCACGAGTCGGCTGCTAAACAGGACAGGCAGTGGCAGCAAAAACACCCCGAGGGTGGGATAAATGGCATCGCGCCACATGTGCCCCATGGACCACAGTTTGAGGACGCCAGCCTTAGGGGTTCCTGGATGCACTGGGGATGAAGGTCTCCTACTGCTCCTCGAGAGGAGAAATGCTCTAAGTTCTGGCATCTCCGCCCACTTTCCCGGCACTCTACCGAACTGTTCCCAGTGAATCACATTTGGAAGGGAAAGCATACCCTTCTCTGCCCACCATTCTCCTTTCTCAAAACGATACTGTGGCCAAATAGAGTTGCAAAGTGAATCTATCAGCTTTTGTTTGCCCAGCCTCTCTGTATCAACTCTATCCCAATTGGACACGATTCATGCAAGGGGGCAATTCCTGAGCATCAAGCTGCTAAGTCCCATCTAGAAAGCACAAAACAAGGAGGCGATTGAGAGCTTGCTGCCTCCAGGTCAATAACCCCCACTTGAGAGCACACCCCTGGGTTGCCCGGAATCTCATGCCTCAGCCCGAGGGAAGGGGTCAAGGACTAGTCGCCGAGGGCGACCTTTAGGTCCAACCATTTTTCTGGACAACAGGCTAGGAGGACCACTGCTTGGGATGGCCCCAAGGCCCTCCAAGACGCCTGCTGGCGGGACTGATGCTCAAATCTCTCAAGGGAAGGGACACGTGGCAGCTCAGGGAACCTTAAGGGAAATTGGAATTTCTGGCTGGAATATCATGGCAGAGGAGCTGTGTATTAAGTAAGAGCTGTCCCCAAAAGTGCCTGAAGCAGCATCGCTGAAAGCCTAAATAACAGTGACTCCGCCTAGGCTTCCGAACGCCATTGGCCTAAGCCTGGGCCACGGAAAAGCAGCCTGTAAGAAGGAACAAACCAAATCTGGAAGAACACTAGCCCTATAACGCCTCAAGTTTTAAATTTTGGAAATATATTTTTTGGTTTTTATTATTTACTTTCATAGTTATCAATATATATGACATTCAAAATATATTTTAAAAGCATAAAATTTTCAGTGTTTTTGAAATGTGACCAAATTGTCACATTTATAATTTGGGTACCAGATACGTTTTCATTAAGAATTATGACAATTTTGTGCTTGGCATTATAGAGCTAGAGCAGCTTGTTTGAAAAACCAGGAGAAAGGCAAAGGGAATGGAGGGGAAAAGGGAAACTTTGGGCTCCCGGAACCAACAGGACTAACTCCCAGGCCTCTTCACCCAGCTCCCTAGGCAGCGCCCTTCCACATGTGGACTGGTGGGTGCCATCTTGGCCATGGTCACAGATCCTGTTACCTCTCGGCTACAATGGCGACTGTGTAGGATCTCTGGGAAAAGCTGAAACAGCTTTGACAAGAGTGAAGCCATTTGGGGCTGACAGAAGCCACCATGAAAAGAAAATAAAGTAGCTAGGAAGTATAAATGAACTAGCTGATATTGGGGAGGTAGGCTGTGCAGACGTCGCCCAAGGGAATGTCATGAAGGAAATGGGTGTTCAGAAGGCTTGCGAGAACGACCAGAGCAGTTTTGGTTCAACTAAGAATGGCTAACCCTAATACCCCGCTTCTCACTCGCCTAGTCCTGAGGAAGTATCCATGTACCTACTATACAAAACAGTGACATTGGAAAAATCAGTGCCTTGAAAAGCCCAGGAGAGGCGGACGAGCCACCACTAGAGAGAACGGGCCTAGTCCTCGCCTAGAAAAATCGAAGCTACAGACAATAATGCTCGAAGCTGAATAAAGGTGTCCAGGCTCTGTTTCACTTGACCCCAAAGAGCCCATGCTCACTCTCCATGTAGGGAGCCAGCCAGTAAATTTCTAGGTGGACAAAGGGGTCACCTTCTTGGTTTCAGAAAAGACTACAGGTGCCTTGTCAAAAGGAAAGGCTTTCATTACAGGGGCCCCAGGGCAGACCCAAGCACACCCATGGACAACGGCCAGAATAACAGATTTAGCACAAGAGACAGTTACACGCTCACCCTGGTAATGCCTCAATGCCCCTTTCCCCTAATTGATCGTGACTTATTATGAAAAATGGCAGCCATAATTACTTTCTCATCTGCTACAACCACCTTAACCCTTGAACTTGAAAAGCCAAAAGTTTTGCTCACCACTCCAATGTCAGAGTGATATGTGTTTTATCAAGGAGCAGAAGAGACCTCCTCAAAGGAACTTCTTGATAAATCACTAAAAGATATTCCTTTTGTTTGGGCAGAGAACAACCTGCCAGACCTTTCTGAACTTCAGGTGCCTGGGGTCGTACAACTTCTGAGCTCAGCTACACTGGTGTGTCAAGCTAACCCTACTCCCTGGATAGCAAAAGTGGGTATTTCTGTTCCCATTTGCAGACTAAAGAGGACAGGCATTTGGGTCCTCTGCAAGTCCACATGGAATGCTCCCCTGCTGCCCATGCAGAAGCCGGGAACTGAGGACTTCCAACCGGTGCAGGATCTCAGAGAGGCAAATGAGAGGATAGAAACTGGCCACCCCACATGCCAAACCCTGAGATCCTCCTGAGTACTATCCCATCAAACTGAATTTGTTATACTGTTTTGGACTTAAAGATGCTTTGTTCTCCATACCCGTGTCCCCTGCACATCAACCCAGTGAAGACTTACAGGGACACAAGGAGGAACACCCCCAAACCACCTTGCTCCAGTATGCAGATGACCTCCTCCTGGCCTCCGAAACCCTGGAGGAATGCCAACGGGCTACCAAGGACCTGATAATTGTCCTTGGCCCATTGGGGTACAGGGTATCTGCAAGAAAGGCTCAACTGTGTGTCCATAAAGCTGTATACCTAGGCTACCAACTGGAGGAGGGAAAACGGACCTTGTCCCCCAGCCGCACTGAGGCGATCCTCAAAATCCCAGTCCCTGAGACGAAGAAGCAGTTGCAAGAGTTTCTAGGAACTGTGGGGTACTGTCCTTTGTGGAATTTGGGATTTGCAAAAACAACGAAACCCCTATATGCAAGTACTGGGGAAAGGAAAAAGAACTTAAATGGACTGAAGTAGAACAACAAGCGTTTGAATCCTTTAAAAAGTCGCTCATATGAGCAACCTCCCTTGCCCTACTAGACATAGTAAAGCCCTTCCAATTGTCTATGTGAGGCCAGAGGCACAGCAAAAGAACTGCTAACTGAGAACTTGCGGCCATGGAAGAGACCTGTGACCTATCTTTCAAAGAAACTGGACTCTGTAGCTGCAGGATGGCTGAGCTGCATGCGAGCTGTGGCTGCCACGGCCATCCTAGTCATAGAAGCTAGGAAGCTTACACTGGGACAGGATATTGCTGTGGTAGGGGGACCTATGGTTGAACCACTCCTAACCAGTGCCCCGGACCGGTGGATCTCGAATGCCAGGACTATACCACAAATCCCCAAGGTAGTGGCTGTGACCATGCCATCCCCAGTGTTACAGCCACACCCTACATACTCAAAAAATGATCTAAAGATAAGCCAAGAGCTGGCCTGCCAAAAAGGCTGGGAGCATCCAGGGTGGCTGGTCCATCCTGATGGAAGAAGATTCATGCCAGAAGCTCTGGGAGAGATCTGATTCAAGGACTACATGAAGGTATGCATTTGGGATCCTCTCTAAACTGTCTCAGTTGCTTCTCAGGCACTTTTACATACCCAGGCTTGGACACTGGGTGGCAGATGTCATCCACCGTTGATTGCACTGTGCTCGGGTAAACAACCCCAGAAAGAAAAGGAGCAACCCCAACCACGAGCTCGAGGTAGTAGTCCAGGAGAATTCTGGGAGGTGGACTTTATGGATATCAAACTTAGAAAGTATGGCTACCGATATTTGCTGGTGTTCGTAGACACCTGTTCTGGATGGGTGGAAGCCTTCCCAACAAGGAAGGAAACTGCTGCCACTGTGTGTAAATTATTAGTAACTAAAATTGTCCCTAGATTTGGCCTTCCCACCACCTTGGGGTCCAACAATGGGCCAACATTTATTGCTCAAATTACTAAAGTCTTAGCAATGCTTCTAAATATTAACTGGAAGCTCTTCAGGGCAAGTAGAAAAAAATAAACAGAACCCTAAAGGAATTGTTCGTTAAGTTGCATTTAGGACCTGGCGAGAACTGGGTTGATCCTTACTTTACCTTTTGCCCTACTTCAAGTCCGATGCTCTCCCTATGTGAAAAGCATGACCCCATTTGAATTTATGTTTGGTAGACCTTCCCCAAATCCTCCCAAGATTGAAAGAAGTAGAAATAATGGAAGTCACTAATCGTTCCCTCATCGAGTGCCTGCAGGCTGTGCAACAGGTGAGAGACAAATCATCTGCTCTGACACCTTCATTTTGGGCCTAACCAAGGGAAAGGGAACAGGCAGCCAACAACGTGCAACCAGGAAACTGGACATGGGTAAAGAAGCACCAACCTGACACCTTAGAACCTAGGTGGACTGGCCCATACCAAGTGATACTTACAACACCAACTGCTGTTAAAATAGTGGGGAGGGGGCTGTGGATTCATCAGTCATAATTAAAAAAAAAAAAGCCCTCCCTGAGCATATCCTGAAAAGATGGACACCGAGAAAGACGGAAAATCCCTCAAAATTAAGGCTTTACAGAACTAAATTGTTTTTCTCCGAGTATTTCTTACAGCACCCACTGTTTCCCCCAAGCACAAACACATCTGTGGACTGCTATTCGAACCTCCAGCAGACTCAGGTTTACACAGGCACCTCAGGGCCCCTCATGGGGCACAGCCTACCTAGAAGCTGCTGGAGAGAAAGTCGCTCAGTGGGCTACGGGATCCTGCTTTGGGATGATGTTCCCACTCAGAGAAGACAGTCCACACAGAAGACCACATGGCCAGCCCAAGATGAGACACGACGTCCCTCAAAGACCCATAGCCCTAGAAGGGACAACACTGGAGACACAGTGCGGGAACGGATCCCGCCACACCGAGGCATAGCACTAAAGGGGTGCAGCAGAAGAGTAAGGAGGTGGAGCAACAAGGTCACCAGGGAATGCTAAAGGAGGACTTTGGGGGCAGGACTTGGTGCCCGCACAGACTGGACTGGAAGACAGTGCTAAGGGCCAACAAACAGTCCGTGAACTAACTACGAGCTTTCCTTTCTTGAGGAGTTGTGTTTTCTTTGATGGTCATTGGATTTTGGCTATTTCCTTTCTTTTGGTGCTTGCTTTCGCTCTGTCTTGTGTTTGTGCATGTTATTACCTCTACTGTATGTCTAAAATGAGATGCAGGATGCACAATCTGCCGGAGAGAAAAAGGGGACCAACGCTTCGCGGGAGGGCCACGGGAAAGAGGGAGTTGGGGGGAAAGGGAGTGATGTCAAGAAACCCAGAGACAAGGGAACAACAAGTGGATGCAAATCCGTGGTGAGGGCGATGTAGGAATCCTGGTAGGGCGTGATCAAGGGTGAAGGAACCAAGAGGATTTACTGAAACCCAAATGAAGACTGAGCATGGCAGTGGGCACAAGAGGGAAATGAAAGGGAATAGCAGAGCGACCTAGGAAGCACGGGCCAGTTATACAGGTCTAAAGAAAGGCACGCACAGATGTAAATATATTTATCTGTGAGCATGGGGAAATACACCTATGTCCATATCTTTATAGGTTTCCTATTAATGTAGCAGATGGCCTTTGGGCCTCCACTCTAGGACTCTGTCATTGCAAGAATACCTTGTTCTATTACATTGGCATTCTATGATGCTCACCTTCCCGACACGTTCCCTGATGTCTAAGCGGTTGCATAAGCAAATGTGGTCAAGAAAGCTGATGGTGCCCTGCTATCAAAAGATATGGCATCTGAGGTCTTAAAGGCCTGAAGGGTAAGCAAGCGGCCATGTAGCTCAGAAACAACAGAGCCCACATGGAATAAGCATACCAGCCTGTGCGATCACGAGGTATCAAAGGGATCAGGCATCATCAGCACAAAAAAATCTCATTGCGAATGAGCAGGGAATGCTGGGTAGAGAGCCAAAGCCCATTTGCAGTACACTGGACATTCCCTTAAGTAAGGTCTTGGGGAAGAGACATGCCTACACAGGGTACTAGACAGCAACGGTGAAACACAACTTTCCTCTAGCTCCTCAATGCTTCCTCTCCCCTCACTATCAAGATCCCTATTATAACTTACAAATCTGACTAGACCAGAGAATGTACACTGGGATAGATAGGAACTAGACACACAGGGAATTCAAGGTGGATGAGCCCTTTAGGACCAGTGTTATGAATGGGGATGCTGGGAGGGTGGAGGGAGGGTAGGCTGGCACCAGGGAACCGATGACAAGGATCTACATAAAACCTCAAAAGAAAAGGGGGTGAAGGGGGACATCAGACAGTGCAAGATATGACAAAATAATAATTAGTAAATGATGAAGGATTGATGAGGAGGGGTAGTGAGAATGGGGGCGAGGGGAATGAGGAGCTGAGGCCAGGGGCTTGGGTGGAGAGAAGATATTTTGAGAATAGTGAGGGCAATGAATGAATGTACAAATGTGCCTTATATCAGTGATGTTTGCACGTATTGTGGTTATTGTTGTATGAGCCCCTATAAAAGGAGAGAAAAAAAAGACCCCGGCAGAGGGTTGATGCTAGGATGATCTCAGGCTGGATTAGACCAGCAAAAGCAGGTGCTGCAGTCGCCTCACCCTGTGTCTATTCCTGTGTGTGGCATGAAGCTTAGGGTCCACAGCCCCGGCAGCTGGACAGTGAGAGAGGCGGGGCTCTGAGGTCATTCCACAGGGGGAATGGCCCTCCGGTTCCTGCAGGGCCCACCCTCTTGTGTAGTCCTGCTGTCGGGGGCACCTCTTTCACAGAGCCCACACCAGGGTAGCTCTTTAACTCATGGGGGATTGGCAGGAAGCCTCTGCTCATGCACACACACCACCACCTAGCTGGAGGACCTCGGTGAACAAAGCCTGAGGCAGACAACAAGCCCACTAACTGATCCTGTGAGAGATATAATCAGGATCCAGAAACCGGCAACTGGGAGCAAGGGGCAGCATACCTGGGTCCCAGCCCCTCCCACTGCCCTCTGCAAGGAGTGACATTCCAAAGCACAGTGTTTTCCAAAGGCACTGTCAGGACTTTGGAATGGGCAGCTCATTTGTGGACATGGATACTATGTGATCCAGACATACTACCTCCTCTGATCCTGTCAGCCAAGACTAAAAACCCATCCAAGCAGAAAACCAAGCATCTGAACAGTATCCACCAGCCACTCACGTCCACTCCTGCTGCCTCCAAAGAGCTTCCCTGGGTTGGTCAGATCTCTCTGGGGACAGATATCCCTCGGTCCTTGGTTCTGCATGAGAAAGAATTCATGCCAAAGCCTGGTTTGTGATCCAAGGGAGGTTTAGGAGCGTTAGGGAGGTGTGGTGGGCAACCCTGGTCGATTCTAGTGGCTGAATTGAATATACTTGGGCTAGGTGGGTCGATATAGGTGCAGCGCCCACCCAGGTGGACCTGCCCTTCCTGGCCGGAAACCTGGACCTCTGAGCACGCACAGTGTGCCACTCCTTCCTGGGCCATTAACTGGGCCCTCTAAGCATGTGTAATGGACACCCCAGTCCCTATGCTAGCTACCTAACATTTCCATCCTGAAGAGATGTGGACCCAAATCTTTGGGGTACTGGGCGACGACATCTCTAGCTACTTCCTGCTGGCAAAAAGGGCGAAGGGGGCTTTGGGTCCACACCCTTCCTGCTCTGCTGGGAGGGGTTGTCCATTCAGCGCTAGATTGGATAAGGTTGAAGTGGTCCAGGAGATGGTGGTCCTGGAGTTGGCACAATTGGATTAGGGGCTTTGGTAACTTGAGAACTTCTGGAAAAACCAACAAACGCACAAAAGGGTGAACAGTTTAAGTGAGACAAGGCTAGGATTGTGAGGTGGGAGTGCCCTTGAAAGTAGGTGAGTATCACAGGAAGTAAGTAAAAATCTTAGGATTATCAGGCGTATGTGTTTGCTCATTCTAAGTACCGGCACGGGGGAAAAAGCATTCACAATTTCCCCTAGGGGGGTCCAGGGTTTGGGCACTACTGGGTGCAGTGGGATCACCGCTTCACTTATGATCCTAAGGCATTGGCCCCTCTGATAAGAACCATCCTTCTTTTTAACCCTATAACGCCTCACTTTTAAATTTTTGGGCAAAAAAAATTTCGTTTTGATTCATTACTTTCATAGTTATCAATATATATATACATTTATATTCATTTGATTAAATGTTAGGGAAAGGTCATGCTCGGTGTTATAGGGTTAAATTGTAATATTGGGATGCTACAGGCGGATTCAACAAGGATCAAAAGTAGAGTAAATGCCTGTGTCATTTTTAATTTTCTCGGGTTCCATTTGAGTAAAAGGCTTGTAAGTTACCCGGGGACCAAATGCCCCTGGTGCCTCTACTAGGGGTAGAATGTTCAGGGAGGGTTCAGGGGTGGGACAATAGTGACCTGAAGTCCAGGATCCCTTAGGGCAGGAGTCCTCAAATTGTTTACACAGGGGGCCAGTTCATTGTCTCTCCGACCGTTGGAGGGCCAGACTATGGTTTTCAAAAAACCTATGGACAAATTCCTATGCACACTGCACCAGTCGGCTGCTAAGCAGGACTGGCAGTGGCAGCAAAACACCCCGAGGGTGGGATAAATGGCATCGCGCCACATGTGCCCCATGGACCACAGTTTGAGGACGCCAGCCTTAGGGGTTCCTGGATGCACTGGGGATGAAGGTCTCCTACTGCTCCTCGAGAGGAGAAATGCTCTAAGTTCTGGCATCTCCGCCCACTTTCCCGGCACTCTACCGAACTGTTCCCGGTGAATCACGGTTGGAAGGGTAAGCGTACCCTTCTCTGCCCACCATTCTCCTTTCTCAAAACGATACTGTGGCCAAATAGAGTTGCAAAGTGAATCTATCAGCTTCTGTTTGCCCAGCCTCTCTGTATCAACTCTATCCCAATTGGACACGATTCATGCAAGGGGGCAATTCCTGAGCATCAAGCTGCTAAGTCCCATCTAGAAGGCACAAAACAAGGAGGCGATTGACAGCTTGCTGCCTCCAGGTCAATAACCCCCACTTGAGAGCACACCCCTGGGTTGCCCTGAATCTCATGCCTCAGCCCGAGGGAAGGGGTCAAGGACTAGTCGCCGAGGGCGACCTTTAGGTCCAACCATTTTTCTGGACAACAGGCTAGGAGGACCACTGCTTGGGATGGCCCCAAGGCCCTCCAAGACGCGTGCTGGCGGGGCTGATGCTCAAATCTCTCAAGGGAAGGGACACGTGGCAGCTCAGGGAACCTTAAGGGAAATTGGAATTTCTGGCTGGAATATCAGGGCAGAGGAGCTGTGTATTAAATAAGAGCTGTCCCCAAAAGTGCCTGAAGCAGCATCGCTGAAAGCCTAAATAACAGTGACTCCGCCTAGGCTTCCGAACGCCACTGGCCTAAGCCTGGGCCACGGAAAAGCAGCCTGTAAGAAGGAACAAATCAAATCTGGAAGAACACTAGCCCTATAACGCCTCAAGTTTTAAATTTTGGAAATATTTTTTTTGGTTTTTATTATTTACTTTCATAGTTATCAATATATATGACATTCAAAATATATTTTAAAAGCATAAAATTTTCAGTGTTTTTGAAATGTGACCAAATTGTCACATTTATAATTTGGGTACCAGATACGTTTTCATTAAGAATTATGACAATTTTGTGCTTGGCGTTATAGGGCTAGAGCAGCTTGTTTGAAAAACCAGGAGAAAGGCAAAGGGAATGGAGGGGAAAAGGGAAACTTTGGGCTCCCGCGACCAGGCAGGGCTAACTCCCAGGCCTCTTCACCCAGCTCCCTAGGCAGCGCCCTTCCACATGTGGACTGGTGGGTGCCATCTTGGCCATGGTCACAGATCCTGTTACCTCTCGGCTACAATGGCGACTGTGTAGGATCTCTGGGAAAAGCTGAAACAGCTTTGACAAGAGTGAAGCCATTTGGGGCTGACAGAAGCCACCATGAAAAGAAAATAAAGTAGCTAGGAAGTATAAATGAACTAGCTGATATTGGGGAGGTAGGCTGTGCAGACGTCGCCCAAGGGAATGTCATGAAGGAAATGGGTGTTCAGAAGGCTTGCGAGAACGACCAGAGCAGTTTTGGTTCAACTAAGAATGGCTAACCCTAATACCCCGCTTCTCACTCGCCTAGTCCTGAGGAAGTATCCATGTACCTACTATACAAAACAGTGACATTGGAAAAATCAGTGCCTTGAAAAGCCCAGGAGAGGCGGACGAGCCACCACTAGAGAGAACGGGCCTAGTCCTCGCCTAGAAAAATCGAAGCTACAGACAATAATGCTCGAAGCTGAATAAAGGTGTCCAGGCTCTGTTTCACTTGACCCCAAAGAGCCCATGCTCACTCTCCATGTAGGGAGCCAGCCAGTAAATTTCTAGGTGGACAAAGGGGTCACCTTCTTGGTTTCAGAAAAGACTACAGGTGCCTTGTCAAAAGGAAAGGCTTTCATTACAGGGGCCCCAGGGCAGACCCAAGCACACCCATGGACAACGGCCAGAATAACAGATTTAGCACAAGAGACAGTTACACGCTCACCCTGGTAATGCCTCAATGCCCCTTTCCCCTAATTGATCGTGACTTATTATGAAAAATGGCAGCCATAATTACTTTCTCATCTGCTACAACCACCTTAACCCTTGAACTTGAAAAGCCAAAAGTTTTGCTCACCACTCCAATGTCAGAGTGATATGTGTTTTATCAAGGAGCAGAAGAGACCTCCTCAAAGGAACTTCTTGATAAATCACTAAAAGATATTCCTTTTGTTTGGGCAGAGAACAACCTGCCAGACCTTTCTGAACTTCAGGTGCCTGGGGTCGTACAACTTCTGAGCTCAGCTACACTGGTGTGTCAAGCTAACCCTACTCCCTGGATAGCAAAAGTGGGTATTTCTGTTCCCATTTGCAGACTAAAGAGGACAGGCATTTGGGTCCTCTGCAAGTCCACATGGAATGCTCCCCTGCTGCCCATGCAGAAGCCGGGAACTGAGGACTTCCAACCGGTGCAGGATCTCAGAGAGGCAAATGAGAGGATAGAAACTGGCCACCCCACGTGCCAAACCCTGAGATCCTCCTGAGTACTATCCCATCAAACTGAATTTGTTATACTGTTTTGGACTTAAAGATGCTTTGTTCTCCATACCCGTGTCCCCTGCACATCAACCCAGTGAAGAATTACAGGGACACAAGTAGGAACACCCCCAAACCACCTTGCTCCAGTATGCAGATGACCTCCTCCTGGCCTCCAAAACCCTGGAGGAATGCCAACGGGCTACCAAGGACCTGATAATAGTCCTTGGCCCATTGGGGTACAGGGTATCTGCAAGAAAGGCTCAACTGTGTGTCCATAAAGCTGTATACCTAGGCTACCAACTGGAGAAGGGAAAACGGACCTTGTCCCCCAGCCGCACTGAGGCGATCCTCAAAATCCCAGTCCCTGAGACGAAGAAGCAGTTGCAAGAGTTTCTAGGAACTGTGGGGTACTGTCCATTGTGGAATTTGGGATTTGCAAAAACAACGAAACCCCTATATGCAAGTACTGGGGAAAGGAAAAAGAACTTAAATGGACTGAAGTAGAACAACAAGCGTTTGAATCCTTTAAAAAGTCGCTCATATGGGCAACCTCCCTTGCCCTACTAGACATAGCAAAGCCCTTCCAATTGTCTATGTGAGGCCAGAGGCACAGCAAAAGAACTGCTAACTGAGAACTTGCGGCCATGGAAGAGACCTGTGGCCTATCTTTCAAAGAAACTGGACTCTGTAGCTGCAGGATGGCTGAGCTGCATGCGAGCTGTGGCTGCCACGGCCATCCTAGCCATAGAAGCTAGGAAGCTTACACTGGGACAGGATATTGCTGTGGTAGGGGGACCTATGGTTGAACCACTCCTAACCAGTGCCCCGGACCGGTGGATCTCGAATGCCAGGACTATACCACAAATCCCCAAGGTAGTGGCTGTGACCATGCCATCCCCAGTGTTACAGCCACACCCTACATACTCAAAAAATGATCTAAAGATAAGCCAAGAGCTGGCCTGCCAAAAAGGCTGGGAGCATCCAGGGTGGCTGGTCCATCCTGATGGAAGAAGATTCATGCCAGAAGCTCTGGGAGAGATCTGATTCAAGGACTACATGAAGGTATGCATTTGGGATCCTCTCTAAACTGTCTCAGTTGCTTCTCAGGCACTTTTACATACCCAGGCTTGGACACTGGGTGGCAGATGTCATCCACCGTTGATTGCACTGTGCTCGGGTAAACAACCCCAGAAAGAAAAGGAGCAACCCCAACCACGAGCTCGAGGTAGTAGTCCAGGAGAATTCTGGGAGGTGGACTTTATGGATATCAAACTTAGAAAGTATGGCTACCGATATTTGCTGGTGTTCGTAGACACCTGTTCTGGATGGGTGGAAGCCTTCCCAACAAGGAAGGAAACTGCTGCCACTGTGTGTAAATTATTAGTAACTAAAATTGTCCCTAGATTTGGCCTTCCCACCACCTTGGGGTCCAACAATGGGCCAACATTTATTGCTCAAATTACTAAAGTCTTAGCAATGCTTCTAAATATTAACTGGAAGCTCTTCAGGGCAAGTAGAAAAAAATAAACAGAACCCTAAAGGAATTGTTCGTTAAGTTGCATTTAGGACCTGGCGAGAACTGGGTTGATCCTTACTTTACCTTTTGCCCTACTTCAAGTCCGATGCTCTCCCTATGTGAAAAGCATGACCCCATTTGAATTTATGTTTGGCAGACCTTCCCCAAATCCTCCCAAGTTTGAAAGAAGTAGAAATAATGGAAGTCACTAATCGTTCCCTCATCGAGTGCCTCCAGGCTGTGCAACAGGTGAGAGACAAATCATCTGCTCTGACACCTTCATTTTGGGCCTAACCAAGGGAAAGGGAACAGGCAGCCAACAACGTGCAACCAGGAAACTGGACATGGGTAAAGAAGCACCAACCTGACACCTTAGAACCTAGGTGGACTGGCCCATACCAAGTGATACTTACAACACCAACTGCTGTTAAAATAGTGGGGAGGGGGCTGTGGATTCATCAGTCATAATTAAAAAAAAAAAAAGCCCTCCCTGAGCATATCCTGAAAAGATGGACACCGAGAAAGACGGAAAATCCCTCAAAATTAAGGCTTTACAGAACTAAATTGTTTTTCTCCGAGTATTTCTTACAGCACCCACTGTTTCCCCCAAGCACAAACACATCTGTGGACTGCTATTCGAACCTCCAGCAGACTCAGGTTTACACAGGCACCTCAGGGCCCCTCATGGGGCACAGCCTACCTAGAAGCTGCTGGAGAGAAAGTCGCTCAGTGGGCTACGGGATCCTGCTTTGGGATGATGTTCCCACTCAGAGAAGACAGTCCACACAGAAGACCACATGGCCAGCCCAAGATGAGACACGACGTCCCTCAAAGACCCATAGCCCTAGAAGGGACAACACTGGAGACACAGTGCGGGAACGGATCCCGCCACACCGAGGCATAGCACTAAGGGGGTGCAGCAGAAGAGTAAGGAGGTGGAGCAACAAGGTCACCAGGGAATGCTAAAGGAGGACTTTGGGGGCAGGACTTGGTGCCCGCACAGACTGGACTGGAAGACAGTGCTAAGGGCCAACAAACAGTCCGTGAACTAACTACGAGCTTTCCTTTCTTGAGGAGTTGTGTTTTCTTTGATGGTCATTGGATTTTGGCTATTTCCTTTCTTTTGGTGCTTGCTTTCGCTCTGTCTTGTGTTTGTGCATGTTATTACCTCTACTGTATGTCTAAAATGAGATGCAGGATGCACAATCTGCCGGAGAGAAAAAGGGGACCAACGCTTCGCGGGAGGGCCACGGGAAAGAGGGAGTTGGGGGGAAAGGGAGTGATGTCAAGAAACCCAGAGACAAGGGAACAACAAGTGGATGCAAATCCGTGGTGAGGGCGATGTAGGAATCCTGGTAGGGCGTGATCAAGGGTGAAGGAACCAAGAGGATTTACTGAAACCCAAATGAAGACTGAGCATGGCAGTGGGCACAAGAGGGAAATGAAAGGGAATAGCAGAGCGACCTAGGAAGCACGGGCCAGTTATACAGGTCTAAAGAAAGGCACGCACAGATGTAAATATATTTATCTGTGAGCATGGGGAAATACACCTATGTCCATATCTTTATAGGTTTCCTATTAATGTAGCAGATGGCCTTTGGGCCTCCACTCTAGGACTCTGTCATTGCAAGAATACCTTGTTCTATTACATTGGCATTCTATGATGCTCACCTTCCCGACACGTTCCCTGATGTCTAAGCGGTTGCATAAGCAAATGTGGTCAAGAAAGCTGATGGTGCCCTGCTATCAAAAGATATGGCGTCTGAGGTCTTAAAGGCCTGAAGGGTAAGCAAGCGGCCATGTAGCTCAGAAACAACAGAGCCCACATGGAATAAGCATACCAGCCTGTGCGATCACGAGGTATCAAAGGGATCAGGCATCATCAGCACAAAAAAATCTCATTGCGAATGAGCAGGGAATGCTGGGTAGAGAGCCAAAGCCCATTTGCAGTACACTGGACATTCCCTTAAGTAAGGTCTTGGGGAAGAGACATGCCTACACAGGGTACTAGACAGCAACGGTGAAACACAACTTTCCTCTAGCTCCTCAATGCTTCCTCTCCCCTCACTATCAAGATCCCTATTATAACTTACAAATCTGACTAGACCAGAGAATGTACACTGGGAAAGATAGGAACTAGACACACAGGGAATTCAAGGTGGATGAGCCCTTTAGGACCAGTGTTATGAATGGGGATGCTGGGAGGGTGGAGGGAGGGTAGGCTGGCACCAGGGAACCGATGACAAGGATCTACATAAAACCTCAAAAGAAAAGGGGGTGAAGGGGGACATCAGACAGTGCAAGATATGACAAAATAATAATTAGTAAATGATGAAGGATTGATGAGGAGGGGTAGTGAGAATGGGGGCGAGGGGAATGAGGAGCTGAGGCCAGGGGCTTGGGTGGAGAGAAGATATTTTGAGAATAGTGAGGGCAATGAATGTACAAATGTGCCTTATATCAGTGATGTTTGCACGTATTGTGGTTATTGTTGTATGAGCCCCTATAAAAGGAGAGAAAAAAAAGACCCCGGCAGAGGGTTGATGCTAGGATGATCTCAGGCTGGATTAGACCAGCAAAAGCAGGTGCTGCAGTCGCCTCACCCTGTGTCTATTCCTGTGTGTGGCATGAAGCTTAGGGTCCACAGCCCCGGCAGCTGGACAGTGAGAGAGGCGGGGCTCTGAGGTCATTCCACAGGGGGAATGGCCCTCCGGTTCCTGCAGGGCCCACCCTCTTGTGTAGTCCTGCTGTCGGGGGCACCTCTTTCACAGAGCCCACACCAGGGTAGCTCTTTAACTCATGGGGGATTGGCAGGAAGCCTCTGCTCATGCACACACACCACCACCTAGCTGGAGGACCTCGGTGAACAAAGCCTGAGGCAGACAACAAGCCCACTAACTGATCCTGTGAGAGATATAATCAGGATCCAGAAACCGGCAACTGGGAGCAAGGGGCAGCATACCTGGGTCCCAGCCCCTCCCACTGCCCTCTGCAAGGAGTGACATTCCAAAGCACAGTGTTTTCCAAAGGCACTGTCAGGACTTTGGAATGGGCAGCTCATTTGTGGACATGGATACTATGTGATCCAGACATACTACCTCCTCTGATCCTGTCAGCCAAGACTAAAAACCCATCCAAGCAGAAAACCATGCATCTGAACAGTATCCACCAGCCACTCACGTCCACTCCTGCTGCCTCCAAAGAGCTTCCCTGGGTTGGTCAGATCTCTCTGGGGACAGATATCCCTCGGTCCTTGGTTCTGCGTGAGAAAGAATTCATGCCAAAGCCTGGTTTGTGATCCAAGGGAGGTTTAGGAGCGTTAGGGAGGTGTGGTGGGCAACCCTGGTCGATTCTAGTGGCTGAATTGAATATACTTGGGCTAGGTGGGTCGATATAGGTGCAGCGCCCACCCAGGTGGACCTGCCCTTCCTGGCCGGAAACCTGGACCTCTGAGCACGCACAGTGTGCCACTCCTTCCTGGGCCATTAACTGGGCCCTCTAAGCATGTGTAATGGACACCCCAGTCCCTATGCTAGCTACCTAACATTTCCATCCTGAAGAGATGTGGACCCAAATCTTTGGGGTACTGGGCGACGACATCTCTAGCTACTTCCTGCTGGCAAAAAGGGCGAAGGGGGCTTTGGGTCCACACCCTTCCTGCTCTGCTGGGAGGGGTTGTCCATTCAGCGCTAGATTGGATAAGGTTGAAGTGGTCCAGGAGATGGTGGTCCTGGAGTTGGCACAATTGGATTAGGGGCTTTGGTAACTTGAGAACTTCTGGAAAAACCAACAAACGCACAAAAGGGTGAACAGTTTAAGTGAGACAAGGCTAGGATTGTGAGGTGGGAGTGCCCTTGAAAGTAGGTGAGTATCACAGGAAGTAAGTAAAAATCTTAGGATTATCAGGCGTATGTGTTTGCTCATTCTAAGTACTGGCACGGGGGAAAAAGCATTCACAATTTCCCCTAGGGGGGTCCAGGGTTTGGGCACTACTGGGTGCAGTGGGATCACCGCTTCACTTATGATCCTAAGGCATTGGCCCCTCTGATAAGAACCATCCTTCTTTTTAACCCTATAACGCCTCACTTTTAAATTTTTGGGCAAAAAAAATTTCGTTTTGATTCATTACTTTCATAGTTATCAATATATATATACATTTATATTCATTTGATTAAATGTTAGGGAAAGGTCATGCTCGGTGTTATAGGGTTAAATTGTAATATTGGGATGCTACAGGCGGATTCAACAAGGATCAAAAGTAGAGTAAATGCCTGTGTCATTTTTAATTTTCTCGGGTTCCATTTGAGTAAAAGGCTTGTAAGTTACCCGGGGACCAAATGCCCCTGGTGCCTCTACTAGGGGTAGAATGTTCAGGGAGGGTTCAGGGGTGGGACAATAGTGACCTGAAGTCCAGGATCCCTTAGGGCAGGAGTCCTCAAATTGTTTACACAGGGGGCCAGTTCATTGTCTCTCCGACCGTTGGAGGGCCAGACTATGGTTTTCAAAAAACCTATGGACAAATTCCTATGCACACTGCACCAGTCGGCTGCTAAGCAGGACTGGCAGTGGCAGCAAAACACCCCGAGGGTGGGATAAATGGCATCGCGCCACATGTGCCCCATGGACCACAGTTTGAGGACGCCAGCCTTAGGGGTTCCTGGATGCACTGGGGATGAAGGTCTCCTACTGCTCCTCGAGAGGAGAAATGCTCTAAGTTCTGGCATCTCCGCCCACTTTCCCGGCACTCTACCGAACTGTTCCCGGTGAATCACGGTTGGAAGGGTAAGCGTACCCTTCTCTGCCCACCATTCTCCTTTCTCAAAACGATACTGTGGCCAAATAGAGTTGCAAAGTGAATCTATCAGCTTCTGTTTGCCCAGCCTCTCTGTATCAACTCTATCCCAATTGGACACGATTCATGCAAGGGGGCAATTCCTGAGCATCAAGCTGCTAAGTCCCATCTAGAAGGCACAAAACAAGGAGGCGATTGACAGCTTGCTGCCTCCAGGTCAATAACCCCCACTTGAGAGCACACCCCTGGGTTGCCCTGAATCTCATGCCTCAGCCCGAGGGAAGGGGTCAAGGACTAGTCGCCGAGGGCGACCTTTAGGTCCAACCATTTTTCTGGACAACAGGCTAGGAGGACCACTGCTTGGGATGGCCCCAAGGCCCTCCAAGACGCGTGCTGGCGGGGCTGATGCTCAAATCTCTCAAGGGAAGGGACACGTGGCAGCTCAGGGAACCTTAAGGGAAATTGGAATTTCTGGCTGGAATATCAGGGCAGAGGAGCTGTGTATTAAATAAGAGCTGTCCCCAAAAGTGCCTGAAGCAGCATCGCTGAAAGCCTAAATAACAGTGACTCCGCCTAGGCTTCCGAACGCCACTGGCCTAAGCCTGGGCCACGGAAAAGCAGCCTGTAAGAAGGAACAAATCAAATCTGGAAGAACACTAGCCCTATAACGCCTCAAGTTTTAAATTTTGGAAATATTTTTTTTGGTTTTTATTATTTACTTTCATAGTTATCAATATATATGACATTCAAAATATATTTTAAAAGCATAAAATTTTCAGTGTTTTTGAAATGTGACCAAATTGTCACATTTATAATTTGGGTACCAGATACGTTTTCATTAAGAATTATGACAATTTTGTGCTTGGCGTTATAGGGCTAGAGCAGCTTGTTTGAAAAACCAGGAGAAAGGCAAAGGGAATGGAGGGGAAAAGGGAAACTTTGGGCTCCCGCGACCAGGCAGGGCTAACTCCCAGGCCTCTTCACCCAGCTCCCTAGGCAGCGCCCTTCCACATGTGGACTGGTGGGTGCCATCTTGGCCATGGTCACAGATCCTGTTACCTCTCGGCTACAATGGCGACTGTGTAGGATCTCTGGGAAAAGCTGAAACAGCTTTGACAAGAGTGAAGCCATTTGGGGCTGACAGAAGCCACCATGAAAAGAAAATAAAGTAGCTAGGAAGTATAAATGAACTAGCTGATATTGGGGAGGTAGGCTGTGCAGACGTCGCCCAAGGGAATGTCATGAAGGAAATGGGTGTTCAGAAGGCTTGCGAGAACGACCAGAGCAGTTTTGGTTCAACTAAGAATGGCTAACCCTAATACCCCGCTTCTCACTCGCCTAGTCCTGAGGAAGTATCCATGTACCTACTATACAAAACAGTGACATTGGAAAAATCAGTGCCTTGAAAAGCCCAGGAGAGGCGGACGAGCCACCACTAGAGAGAACGGGCCTAGTCCTCGCCTAGAAAAATCGAAGCTACAGACAATAATGCTCGAAGCTGAATAAAGGTGTCCAGGCTCTGTTTCACTTGACCCCAAAGAGCCCATGCTCACTCTCCATGTAGGGAGCCAGCCAGTAAATTTCTAGGTGGACAAAGGGGTCACCTTCTTGGTTTCAGAAAAGACTACAGGTGCCTTGTCAAAAGGAAAGGCTTTCATTACAGGGGCCCCAGGGCAGACCCAAGCACACCCATGGACAACGGCCAGAATAACAGATTTAGCACAAGAGACAGTTACACGCTCACCCTGGTAATGCCTCAATGCCCCTTTCCCCTAATTGATCGTGACTTATTATGAAAAATGGCAGCCATAATTACTTTCTCATCTGCTACAACCACCTTAACCCTTGAACTTGAAAAGCCAAAAGTTTTGCTCACCACTCCAATGTCAGAGTGATATGTGTTTTATCAAGGAGCAGAAGAGACCTCCTCAAAGGAACTTCTTGATAAATCACTAAAAGATATTCCTTTTGTTTGGGCAGAGAACAACCTGCCAGACCTTTCTGAACTTCAGGTGCCTGGGGTCGTACAACTTCTGAGCTCAGCTACACTGGTGTGTCAAGCTAACCCTACTCCCTGGATAGCAAAAGTGGGTATTTCTGTTCCCATTTGCAGACTAAAGAGGACAGGCATTTGGGTCCTCTGCAAGTCCACATGGAATGCTCCCCTGCTGCCCATGCAGAAGCCGGGAACTGAGGACTTCCAACCGGTGCAGGATCTCAGAGAGGCAAATGAGAGGATAGAAACTGGCCACCCCACGTGCCAAACCCTGAGATCCTCCTGAGTACTATCCCATCAAACTGAATTTGTTATACTGTTTTGGACTTAAAGATGCTTTGTTCTCCATACCCGTGTCCCCTGCACATCAACCCAGTGAAGAATTACAGGGACACAAGTAGGAACACCCCCAAACCACCTTGCTCCAGTATGCAGATGACCTCCTCCTGGCCTCCAAAACCCTGGAGGAATGCCAACGGGCTACCAAGGACCTGATAATAGTCCTTGGCCCATTGGGGTACAGGGTATCTGCAAGAAAGGCTCAACTGTGTGTCCATAAAGCTGTATACCTAGGCTACCAACTGGAGAAGGGAAAACGGACCTTGTCCCCCAGCCGCACTGAGGCGATCCTCAAAATCCCAGTCCCTGAGACGAAGAAGCAGTTGCAAGAGTTTCTAGGAACTGTGGGGTACTGTCCATTGTGGAATTTGGGATTTGCAAAAACAACGAAACCCCTATATGCAAGTACTGGGGAAAGGAAAAAGAACTTAAATGGACTGAAGTAGAACAACAAGCGTTTGAATCCTTTAAAAAGTCGCTCATATGGGCAACCTCCCTTGCCCTACTAGACATAGCAAAGCCCTTCCAATTGTCTATGTGAGGCCAGAGGCACAGCAAAAGAACTGCTAACTGAGAACTTGCGGCCATGGAAGAGACCTGTGGCCTATCTTTCAAAGAAACTGGACTCTGTAGCTGCAGGATGGCTGAGCTGCATGCGAGCTGTGGCTGCCACGGCCATCCTAGCCATAGAAGCTAGGAAGCTTACACTGGGACAGGATATTGCTGTGGTAGGGGGACCTATGGTTGAACCACTCCTAACCAGTGCCCCGGACCGGTGGATCTCGAATGCCAGGACTATACCACAAATCCCCAAGGTAGTGGCTGTGACCATGCCATCCCCAGTGTTACAGCCACACCCTACATACTCAAAAAATGATCTAAAGATAAGCCAAGAGCTGGCCTGCCAAAAAGGCTGGGAGCATCCAGGGTGGCTGGTCCATCCTGATGGAAGAAGATTCATGCCAGAAGCTCTGGGAGAGATCTGATTCAAGGACTACATGAAGGTATGCATTTGGGATCCTCTCTAAACTGTCTCAGTTGCTTCTCAGGCACTTTTACATACCCAGGCTTGGACACTGGGTGGCAGATGTCATCCACCGTTGATTGCACTGTGCTCGGGTAAACAACCCCAGAAAGAAAAGGAGCAACCCCAACCACGAGCTCGAGGTAGTAGTCCAGGAGAATTCTGGGAGGTGGACTTTATGGATATCAAACTTAGAAAGTATGGCTACCGATATTTGCTGGTGTTCGTAGACACCTGTTCTGGATGGGTGGAAGCCTTCCCAACAAGGAAGGAAACTGCTGCCACTGTGTGTAAATTATTAGTAACTAAAATTGTCCCTAGATTTGGCCTTCCCACCACCTTGGGGTCCAACAATGGGCCAACATTTATTGCTCAAATTACTAAAGTCTTAGCAATGCTTCTAAATATTAACTGGAAGCTCTTCAGGGCAAGTAGAAAAAAATAAACAGAACCCTAAAGGAATTGTTCGTTAAGTTGCATTTAGGACCTGGCGAGAACTGGGTTGATCCTTACTTTACCTTTTGCCCTACTTCAAGTCCGATGCTCTCCCTATGTGAAAAGCATGACCCCATTTGAATTTATGTTTGGCAGACCTTCCCCAAATCCTCCCAAGATTGAAAGAAGTAGAAATAATGGAAGTCACTAATCGTTCCCTCATCGAGTGCCTGCAGGCTGTGCAACAGGTGAGAGACAAATCATCTGCTCTGACACCTTCATTTTGGGCCTAACCAAGGGAAAGGGAACAGGCAGCCAACAACGTGCAACCAGGAAACTGGACATGGGTAAAGAAGCACCAACCTGACACCTTAGAACCTAGGTGGACTGGCCCATACCAAGTGATACTTACAACACCAACTGCTGTTAAAATAGTGGGGAGGGGGCTGTGGATTCATCAGTCATAATTAAAAAAAAAAAAAGCCCTCCCTGAGCATATCCTGAAAAGATGGACACCGAGAAAGACGGAAAATCCCTCAAAATTAAGGCTTTACAGAACTAAATTGTTTTTCTCCGAGTATTTCTTACAGCACCCACTGTTTCCCCCAAGCACAAACACATCTGTGGACTGCTATTCGAACCTCCAGCAGACTCAGGTTTACACAGGCACCTCAGGGCCCCTCATGGGGCACAGCCTACCTAGAAGCTGCTGGAGAGAAAGTCGCTCAGTGGGCTACGGGATCCTGCTTTGGGATGATGTTCCCACTCAGAGAAGACAGTCCACACAGAAGACCACATGGCCAGCCCAAGATGAGACACGACGTCCCTCAAAGACCCATAGCCCTAGAAGGGACAACACTGGAGACACAGTGCGGGAACGGATCCCGCCACACCGAGGCATAGCACTAAGGGGGTGCAGCAGAAGAGTAAGGAGGTGGAGCAACAAGGTCACCAGGGAATGCTAAAGGAGGACTTTGGGGGCAGGACTTGGTGCCCGCACAGACTGGACTGGAAGACAGTGCTAAGGGCCAACAAACAGTCCGTGAACTAACTACGAGCTTTCCTTTCTTGAGGAGTTGTGTTTTCTTTGATGGTCATTGGATTTTGGCTATTTCCTTTCTTTTGGTGCTTGCTTTCGCTCTGTCTTGTGTTTGTGCATGTTATTACCTCTACTGTATGTCTAAAATGAGATGCAGGATGCACAATCTGCCGGAGAGAAAAAGGGGACCAACGCTTCGCGGGAGGGCCACGGGAAAGAGGGAGTTGGGGGGAAAGGGAGTGATGTCAAGAAACCCAGAGACAAGGGAACAACAAGTGGATGCAAATCCGTGGTGAGGGCGATGTAGGAATCCTGGTAGGGCGTGATCAAGGGTGAAGGAACCAAGAGGATTTACTGAAACCCAAATGAAGACTGAGCATGGCAGTGGGCACAAGAGGGAAATGAAAGGGAATAGCAGAGCGACCTAGGAAGCACGGGCCAGTTATACAGATCTAAAGAAAGGCACGCACAGATGTAAATATATTTATCTGTGAGCATGGGGAAATACACCTATGTCCATATCTTTATAGGTTTCCTATTAATGTAGCAGATGGCCTTTGGGCCTCCACTCTAGGACTCTGTCATTGCAAGAATACCTTGTTCTATTACATTGGCATTCTATGATGCTCACCTTCCCGACACGTTCCCTGATGTCTAAGCGGTTGCATAAGCAAATGTGGTCAAGAAAGCTGATGGTGCCCTGCTATCAAAAGATATGGCGTCTGAGGTCTTAAAGGCCTGAAGGGTAAGCAAGCGGCCATGTAGCTCAGAAACAACAGAGCCCACATGGAATAAGCATACCAGCCTGTGCGATCACGAGGTATCAAAGGGATCAGGCATCATCAGCACAAAAAAATCTCATTGCGAATGAGCAGGGAATGCTGGGTAGAGAGCCAAAGCCCATTTGCAGTACACTGGACATTCCCTTAAGTAAGGTCTTGGGGAAGAGACATGCCTACACAGGGTACTAGACAGCAACGGTGAAACACAACTTTCCTCTAGCTCCTCAATGCTTCCTCTCCCCTCACTATCAAGATCCCTATTATAACTTACAAATCTGACTAGACCAGAGAATGTACACTGGGATAGATAGGAACTAGACACACAGGGAATTCAAGGTGGATGAGCCCTTTAGGACCAGTGTTATGAATGGGGATGCTGGGAGGGTGGAGGGAGGGTAGGCTGGCACCAGGGAACCGATGACAAGGATCTACATAAAACCTCAAAAGAAAAGGGGGTGAAGGGGGACATCAGACAGTGCAAGATATGACAAAATAATAATTAGTAAATGATGAAGGATTGATGAGGAGGGGTAGTGAGAATGGGGGCGAGGGGAATGAGGAGCTGAGGCCAGGGGCTTGGGTGGAGAGAAGATATTTTGAGAATAGTGAGGGCAATGAATGTACAAATGTGCCTTATATCAGTGATGTTTGCACGTATTGTGGTTATTGTTGTATGAGCCCCTATAAAAGGAGAGAAAAAAAAGACCCCGGCAGAGGGTTGATGCTAGGATGATCTCAGGCTGGATTAGACCAGCAAAAGCAGGTGCTGCAGTCGCCTCACCCTGTGTCTATTCCTGTGTGTGGCATGAAGCTTAGGGTCCACAGCCCCGGCAGCTGGACAGTGAGAGAGGCGGGGCTCTGAGGTCATTCCACAGGGGGAATGGCCCTCCGGTTCCTGCAGGGCCCACCCTCTTGTGTAGTCCTGCTGTCGGGGGCACCTCTTTCACAGAGCCCACACCAGGGTAGCTCTTTAACTCATGGGGGATTGGCAGGAAGCCTCTGCTCATGCACACACACCACCACCTAGCTGGAGGACCTCGGTGAACAAAGCCTGAGGCAGACAACAAGCCCACTAACTGATCCTGTGAGAGATATAATCAGGATCCAGAAACCGGCAACTGGGAGCAAGGGGCAGCATACCTGGGTCCCAGCCCCTCCCACTGCCCTCTGCAAGGAGTGACATTCCAAAGCACAGTGTTTTCCAAAGGCACTGTCAGGACTTTGGAATGGGCAGCTCATTTGTGGACATGGATACTATGTGATCCAGACATACTACCTCCTCTGATCCTGTCAGCCAAGACTAAAAACCCATCCAAGCAGAAAACCAAGCATCTGAACAGTATCCACCAGCCACTCACGTCCACTCCTGCTGCCTCCAAAGAGCTTCCCTGGGTTGGTCAGATCTCTCTGGGGACAGATATCCCTCGGTCCTTGGTTCTGCGTGAGAAAGAATTCATGCCAAAGCCTGGTTTGTGATCCAAGGGAGGTTTAGGAGCGTTAGGGAGGTGTGGTGGGCAACCCTGGTCGATTCTAGTGGCTGAATTGAATATACTTGGGCTAGGTGGGTCGATATAGGTGCAGCGCCCACCCAGGTGGACCTGCCCTTCCTGGCCGGAAACCTGGACCTCTGAGCACGCACAGTGTGCCACTCCTTCCTGGGCCATTAACTGGGCCCTCTAAGCATGTGTAATGGACACCCCAGTCCCTATGCTAGCTACCTAACATTTCCATCCTGAAGAGATGTGGACCCAAATCTTTGGGGTACTGGGCGACGACATCTCTAGCTACTTCCTGCTGGCAAAAAGGGCGAAGGGGGCTTTGGGTCCACACCCTTCCTGCTCTGCTGGGAGGGGTTGTCCATTCAGCGCTAGATTGGATAAGGTTGAAGTGGTCCAGGAGATGGTGGTCCTGGAGTTGGCACAATTGGATTAGGGGCTTTGGTAACTTGAGAACTTCTGGAAAAACCAACAAACGCACAAAAGGGTGAACAGTTTAAGTGAGACAAGGCTAGGATTGTGAGGTGGGAGTGCCCTTGAAAGTAGGTGAGTATCACAGGAAGTAAGTAAAAATCTTAGGATTATCAGGCGTATGTGTTTGCTCATTCTAAGTACCGGCACGGGGGAAAAAGCATTCACAATTTCCCCTAGGGGGGTCCAGGGTTTGGGCACTACTGGGTGCAGTGGGATCACCGCTTCACTTATGATCCTAAGGCATTGGCCCCTCTGATAAGAACCATCCTTCTTTTTAACCCTATAACGCCTCACTTTTAAATTTTTGGGCAAAAAAAATTTCGTTTTGATTCATTACTTTCATAGTTATCAATATATATATACATTTATATTCATTTGATTAAATGTTAGGGAAAGGTCATGCTCGGTGTTATAGGGTTAAATTGTAATATTGGGATGCTACAGGCGGATTCAACAAGGATCAAAAGTAGAGTAAATGCCTGTGTCATTTTTAATTTTCTCGGGTTCCATTTGAGTAAAAGGCTTGTAAGTTACCCGGGGACCAAATGCCCCTGGTGCCTCTACTAGGGGTAGAATGTTCAGGGAGGGTTCAGGGGTGGGACAATAGTGACCTGAAGTCCAGGATCCCTTAGGGCAGGAGTCCTCAAATTGTTTACACAGGGGGCCAGTTCATTGTCTCTCCGACCGTTGGAGGGCCAGACTATGGTTTTCAAAAAACCTATGGACAAATTCCTATGCACACTGCACCAGTCGGCTGCTAAGCAGGACTGGCAGTGGCAGCAAAACACCCCGAGGGTGGGATAAATGGCATCGCGCCACATGTGCCCCATGGACCACAGTTTGAGGACGCCAGCCTTAGGGGTTCCTGGATGCACTGGGGATGAAGGTCTCCTACTGCTCCTCGAGAGGAGAAATGCTCTAAGTTCTGGCATCTCCGCCCACTTTCCCGGCACTCTACCGAACTGTTCCCGGTGAATCACGGTTGGAAGGGTAAGCGTACCCTTCTCTGCCCACCATTCTCCTTTCTCAAAACGATACTGTGGCCAAATAGAGTTGCAAAGTGAATCTATCAGCTTCTGTTTGCCCAGCCTCTCTGTATCAACTCTATCCCAATTGGACACGATTCATGCAAGGGGGCAATTCCTGAGCATCAAGCTGCTAAGTCCCATCTAGAAGGCACAAAACAAGGAGGCGATTGACAGCTTGCTGCCTCCAGGTCAATAACCCCCACTTGAGAGCACACCCCTGGGTTGCCCTGAATCTCATGCCTCAGCCCGAGGGAAGGGGTCAAGGACTAGTCGCCGAGGGCGACCTTTAGGTCCAACCATTTTTCTGGACAACAGGCTAGGAGGACCACTGCTTGGGATGGCCCCAAGGCCCTCCAAGACGCGTGCTGGCGGGGCTGATGCTCAAATCTCTCAAGGGAAGGGACACGTGGCAGCTCAGGGAACCTTAAGGGAAATTGGAATTTCTGGCTGGAATATCAGGGCAGAGGAGCTGTGTATTAAATAAGAGCTGTCCCCAAAAGTGCCTGAAGCAGCATCGCTGAAAGCCTAAATAACAGTGACTCCGCCTAGGCTTCCGAACGCCACTGGCCTAAGCCTGGGCCACGGAAAAGCAGCCTGTAAGAAGGAACAAATCAAATCTGGAAGAACACTAGCCCTATAACGCCTCAAGTTTTAAATTTTGGAAATATTTTTTTTGGTTTTTATTATTTACTTTCATAGTTATCAATATATATGACATTCAAAATATATTTTAAAAGCATAAAATTTTCAGTGTTTTTGAAATGTGACCAAATTGTCACATTTATAATTTGGGTACCAGATACGTTTTCATTAAGAATTATGACAATTTTGTGCTTGGCGTTATAGGGCTAGAGCAGCTTGTTTGAAAAACCAGGAGAAAGGCAAAGGGAATGGAGGGGAAAAGGGAAACTTTGGGCTCCCGCGACCAGGCAGGGCTAACTCCCAGGCCTCTTCACCCAGCTCCCTAGGCAGCGCCCTTCCACATGTGGACTGGTGGGTGCCATCTTGGCCATGGTCACAGATCCTGTTACCTCTCGGCTACAATGGCGACTGTGTAGGATCTCTGGGAAAAGCTGAAACAGCTTTGACAAGAGTGAAGCCATTTGGGGCTGACAGAAGCCACCATGAAAAGAAAATAAAGTAGCTAGGAAGTATAAATGAACTAGCTGATATTGGGGAGGTAGGCTGTGCAGACGTCGCCCAAGGGAATGTCATGAAGGAAATGGGTGTTCAGAAGGCTTGCGAGAACGACCAGAGCAGTTTTGGTTCAACTAAGAATGGCTAACCCTAATACCCCGCTTCTCACTCGCCTAGTCCTGAGGAAGTATCCATGTACCTACTATACAAAACAGTGACATTGGAAAAATCAGTGCCTTGAAAAGCCCAGGAGAGGCGGACGAGCCACCACTAGAGAGAACGGGCCTAGTCCTCGCCTAGAAAAATCGAAGCTACAGACAATAATGCTCGAAGCTGAATAAAGGTGTCCAGGCTCTGTTTCACTTGACCCCAAAGAGCCCATGCTCACTCTCCATGTAGGGAGCCAGCCAGTAAATTTCTAGGTGGACAAAGGGGTCACCTTCTTGGTTTCAGAAAAGACTACAGGTGCCTTGTCAAAAGGAAAGGCTTTCATTACAGGGGCCCCAGGGCAGACCCAAGCACACCCATGGACAACGGCCAGAATAACAGATTTAGCACAAGAGACAGTTACACGCTCACCCTGGTAATGCCTCAATGCCCCTTTCCCCTAATTGATCGTGACTTATTATGAAAAATGGCAGCCATAATTACTTTCTCATCTGCTACAACCACCTTAACCCTTGAACTTGAAAAGCCAAAAGTTTTGCTCACCACTCCAATGTCAGAGTGATATGTGTTTTATCAAGGAGCAGAAGAGACCTCCTCAAAGGAACTTCTTGATAAATCACTAAAAGATATTCCTTTTGTTTGGGCAGAGAACAACCTGCCAGACCTTTCTGAACTTCAGGTGCCTGGGGTCGTACAACTTCTGAGCTCAGCTACACTGGTGTGTCAAGCTAACCCTACTCCCTGGATAGCAAAAGTGGGTATTTCTGTTCCCATTTGCAGACTAAAGAGGACAGGCATTTGGGTCCTCTGCAAGTCCACATGGAATGCTCCCCTGCTGCCCATGCAGAAGCCGGGAACTGAGGACTTCCAACCGGTGCAGGATCTCAGAGAGGCAAATGAGAGGATAGAAACTGGCCACCCCACGTGCCAAACCCTGAGATCCTCCTGAGTACTATCCCATCAAACTGAATTTGTTATACTGTTTTGGACTTAAAGATGCTTTGTTCTCCATACCCGTGTCCCCTGCACATCAACCCAGTGAAGAATTACAGGGACACAAGTAGGAACACCCCCAAACCACCTTGCTCCAGTATGCAGATGACCTCCTCCTGGCCTCCAAAACCCTGGAGGAATGCCAACGGGCTACCAAGGACCTGATAATAGTCCTTGGCCCATTGGGGTACAGGGTATCTGCAAGAAAGGCTCAACTGTGTGTCCATAAAGCTGTATACCTAGGCTACCAACTGGAGAAGGGAAAACGGACCTTGTCCCCCAGCCGCACTGAGGCGATCCTCAAAATCCCAGTCCCTGAGACGAAGAAGCAGTTGCAAGAGTTTCTAGGAACTGTGGGGTACTGTCCATTGTGGAATTTGGGATTTGCAAAAACAACGAAACCCCTATATGCAAGTACTGGGGAAAGGAAAAAGAACTTAAATGGACTGAAGTAGAACAACAAGCGTTTGAATCCTTTAAAAAGTCGCTCATATGGGCAACCTCCCTTGCCCTACTAGACATAGCAAAGCCCTTCCAATTGTCTATGTGAGGCCAGAGGCACAGCAAAAGAACTGCTAACTGAGAACTTGCGGCCATGGAAGAGACCTGTGGCCTATCTTTCAAAGAAACTGGACTCTGTAGCTGCAGGATGGCTGAGCTGCATGCGAGCTGTGGCTGCCACGGCCATCCTAGCCATAGAAGCTAGGAAGCTTACACTGGGACAGGATATTGCTGTGGTAGGGGGACCTATGGTTGAACCACTCCTAACCAGTGCCCCGGACCGGTGGATCTCGAATGCCAGGACTATACCACAAATCCCCAAGGTAGTGGCTGTGACCATGCCATCCCCAGTGTTACAGCCACACCCTACATACTCAAAAAATGATCTAAAGATAAGCCAAGAGCTGGCCTGCCAAAAAGGCTGGGAGCATCCAGGGTGGCTGGTCCATCCTGATGGAAGAAGATTCATGCCAGAAGCTCTGGGAGAGATCTGATTCAAGGACTACATGAAGGTATGCATTTGGGATCCTCTCTAAACTGTCTCAGTTGCTTCTCAGGCACTTTTACATACCCAGGCTTGGACACTGGGTGGCAGATGTCATCCACCGTTGATTGCACTGTGCTCGGGTAAACAACCCCAGAAAGAAAAGGAGCAACCCCAACCACGAGCTCGAGGTAGTAGTCCAGGAGAATTCTGGGAGGTGGACTTTATGGATATCAAACTTAGAAAGTATGGCTACCGATATTTGCTGGTGTTCGTAGACACCTGTTCTGGATGGGTGGAAGCCTTCCCAACAAGGAAGGAAACTGCTGCCACTGTGTGTAAATTATTAGTAACTAAAATTGTCCCTAGATTTGGCCTTCCCACCACCTTGGGGTCCAACAATGGGCCAACATTTATTGCTCAAATTACTAAAGTCTTAGCAATGCTTCTAAATATTAACTGGAAGCTCTTCAGGGCAAGTAGAAAAAAATAAACAGAACCCTAAAGGAATTGTTCGTTAAGTTGCATTTAGGACCTGGCGAGAACTGGGTTGATCCTTACTTTACCTTTTGCCCTACTTCAAGTCCGATGCTCTCCCTATGTGAAAAGCATGACCCCATTTGAATTTATGTTTGGCAGACCTTCCCCAAATCCTCCCAAGATTGAAAGAAGTAGAAATAATGGAAGTCACTAATCGTTCCCTCATCGAGTGCCTGCAGGCTGTGCAACAGGTGAGAGACAAATCATCTGCTCTGACACCTTCATTTTGGGCCTAACCAAGGGAAAGGGAACAGGCAGCCAACAACGTGCAACCAGGAAACTGGACATGGGTAAAGAAGCACCAACCTGACACCTTAGAACCTAGGTGGACTGGCCCATACCAAGTGATACTTACAACACCAACTGCTGTTAAAATAGTGGGGAGGGGGCTGTGGATTCATCAGTCATAATTAAAAAAAAAAAAAGCCCTCCCTGAGCATATCCTGAAAAGATGGACACCGAGAAAGACGGAAAATCCCTCAAAATTAAGGCTTTACAGAACTAAATTGTTTTTCTCCGAGTATTTCTTACAGCACCCACTGTTTCCCCCAAGCACAAACACATCTGTGGACTGCTATTCGAACCTCCAGCAGACTCAGGTTTACACAGGCACCTCAGGGCCCCTCATGGGGCACAGCCTACCTAGAAGCTGCTGGAGAGAAAGTCGCTCAGTGGGCTACGGGATCCTGCTTTGGGATGATGTTCCCACTCAGAGAAGACAGTCCACACAGAAGACCACATGGCCAGCCCAAGATGAGACACGACGTCCCTCAAAGACCCATAGCCCTAGAAGGGACAACACTGGAGACACAGTGCGGGAACGGATCCCGCCACACCGAGGCATAGCACTAAGGGGGTGCAGCAGAAGAGTAAGGAGGTGGAGCAACAAGGTCACCAGGGAATGCTAAAGGAGGACTTTGGGGGCAGGACTTGGTGCCCGCACAGACTGGACTGGAAGACAGTGCTAAGGGCCAACAAACAGTCCGTGAACTAACTACGAGCTTTCCTTTCTTGAGGAGTTGTGTTTTCTTTGATGGTCATTGGATTTTGGCTATTTCCTTTCTTTTGGTGCTTGCTTTCGCTCTGTCTTGTGTTTGTGCATGTTATTACCTCTACTGTATGTCTAAAATGAGATGCAGGATGCACAATCTGCCGGAGAGAAAAAGGGGACCAACGCTTCGCGGGAGGGCCACGGGAAAGAGGGAGTTGGGGGGAAAGGGAGTGATGTCAAGAAACCCAGAGACAAGGGAACAACAAGTGGATGCAAATCCGTGGTGAGGGCGATGTAGGAATCCTGGTAGGGCGTGATCAAGGGTGAAGGAACCAAGAGGATTTACTGAAACCCAAATGAAGACTGAGCATGGCAGTGGGCACAAGAGGGAAATGAAAGGGAATAGCAGAGCGACCTAGGAAGCACGGGCCAGTTATACAGATCTAAAGAAAGGCACGCACAGATGTAAATATATTTATCTGTGAGCATGGGGAAATACACCTATGTCCATATCTTTATAGGTTTCCTATTAATGTAGCAGATGGCCTTTGGGCCTCCACTCTAGGACTCTGTCATTGCAAGAATACCTTGTTCTATTACATTGGCATTCTATGATGCTCACCTTCCCGACACGTTCCCTGATGTCTAAGCGGTTGCATAAGCAAATGTGGTCAAGAAAGCTGATGGTGCCCTGCTATCAAAAGATATGGCGTCTGAGGTCTTAAAGGCCTGAAGGGTAAGCAAGCGGCCATGTAGCTCAGAAACAACAGAGCCCACATGGAATAAGCATACCAGCCTGTGCGATCACGAGGTATCAAAGGGATCAGGCATCATCAGCACAAAAAAATCTCATTGCGAATGAGCAGGGAATGCTGGGTAGAGAGCCAAAGCCCATTTGCAGTACACTGGACATTCCCTTAAGTAAGGTCTTGGGGAAGAGACATGCCTACACAGGGTACTAGACAGCAACGGTGAAACACAACTTTCCTCTAGCTCCTCAATGCTTCCTCTCCCCTCACTATCAAGATCCCTATTATAACTTACAAATCTGACTAGACCAGAGAATGTACACTGGGATAGATAGGAACTAGACACACAGGGAATTCAAGGTGGATGAGCCCTTTAGGACCAGTGTTATGAATGGGGATGCTGGGAGGGTGGAGGGAGGGTAGGCTGGCACCAGGGAACCGATGACAAGGATCTACATAAAACCTCAAAAGAAAAGGGGGTGAAGGGGGACATCAGACAGTGCAAGATATGACAAAATAATAATTAGTAAATGATGAAGGATTGATGAGGAGGGGTAGTGAGAATGGGGGCGAGGGGAATGAGGAGCTGAGGCCAGGGGCTTGGGTGGAGAGAAGATATTTTGAGAATAGTGAGGGCAATGAATGTACAAATGTGCCTTATATCAGTGATGTTTGCACGTATTGTGGTTATTGTTGTATGAGCCCCTATAAAAGGAGAGAAAAAAAAGACCCCGGCAGAGGGTTGATGCTAGGATGATCTCAGGCTGGATTAGACCAGCAAAAGCAGGTGCTGCAGTCGCCTCACCCTGTGTCTATTCCTGTGTGTGGCATGAAGCTTAGGGTCCACAGCCCCGGCAGCTGGACAGTGAGAGAGGCGGGGCTCTGAGGTCATTCCACAGGGGGAATGGCCCTCCGGTTCCTGCAGGGCCCACCCTCTTGTGTAGTCCTGCTGTCGGGGGCACCTCTTTCACAGAGCCCACACCAGGGTAGCTCTTTAACTCATGGGGGATTGGCAGGAAGCCTCTGCTCATGCACACACACCACCACCTAGCTGGAGGACCTCGGTGAACAAAGCCTGAGGCAGACAACAAGCCCACTAACTGATCCTGTGAGAGATATAATCAGGATCCAGAAACCGGCAACTGGGAGCAAGGGGCAGCATACCTGGGTCCCAGCCCCTCCCACTGCCCTCTGCAAGGAGTGACATTCCAAAGCACAGTGTTTTCCAAAGGCACTGTCAGGACTTTGGAATGGGCAGCTCATTTGTGGACATGGATACTATGTGATCCAGACATACTACCTCCTCTGATCCTGTCAGCCAAGACTAAAAACCCATCCAAGCAGAAAACCAAGCATCTGAACAGTATCCACCAGCCACTCACGTCCACTCCTGCTGCCTCCAAAGAGCTTCCCTGGGTTGGTCAGATCTCTCTGGGGACAGATATCCCTCGGTCCTTGGTTCTGCGTGAGAAAGAATTCATGCCAAAGCCTGGTTTGTGATCCAAGGGAGGTTTAGGAGCGTTAGGGAGGTGTGGTGGGCAACCCTGGTCGATTCTAGTGGCTGAATTGAATATACTTGGGCTAGGTGGGTCGATATAGGTGCAGCGCCCACCCAGGTGGACCTGCCCTTCCTGGCCGGAAACCTGGACCTCTGAGCACGCACAGTGTGCCACTCCTTCCTGGGCCATTAACTGGGCCCTCTAAGCATGTGTAATGGACACCCCAGTCCCTATGCTAGCTACCTAACATTTCCATCCTGAAGAGATGTGGACCCAAATCTTTGGGGTACTGGGCGACGACATCTCTAGCTACTTCCTGCTGGCAAAAAGGGCGAAGGGGGCTTTGGGTCCACACCCTTCCTGCTCTGCTGGGAGGGGTTGTCCATTCAGCGCTAGATTGGATAAGGTTGAAGTGGTCCAGGAGATGGTGGTCCTGGAGTTGGCACAATTGGATTAGGGGCTTTGGTAACTTGAGAACTTCTGGAAAAACCAACAAACGCACAAAAGGGTGAACAGTTTAAGTGAGACAAGGCTAGGATTGTGAGGTGGGAGTGCCCTTGAAAGTAGGTGAGTATCACAGGAAGTAAGTAAAAATCTTAGGATTATCAGGCGTATGTGTTTGCTCATTCTAAGTACCGGCACGGGGGAAAAAGCATTCACAATTTCCCCTAGGGGGGTCCAGGGTTTGGGCACTACTGGGTGCAGTGGGATCACCGCTTCACTTATGATCCTAAGGCATTGGCCCCTCTGATAAGAACCATCCTTCTTTTTAACCCTATAACGCCTCACTTTTAAATTTTTGGGCAAAAAAAATTTCGTTTTGATTCATTACTTTCATAGTTATCAATATATATATACATTTATATTCATTTGATTAAATGTTAGGGAAAGGTCATGCTCGGTGTTATAGGGTTAAATTGTAATATTGGGATGCTACAGGCGGATTCAACAAGGATCAAAAGTAGAGTAAATGCCTGTGTCATTTTTAATTTTCTCGGGTTCCATTTGAGTAAAAGGCTTGTAAGTTACCCGGGGACCAAATGCCCCTGGTGCCTCTACTAGGGGTAGAATGTTCAGGGAGGGTTCAGGGGTGGGACAATAGTGACCTGAAGTCCAGGATCCCTTAGGGCAGGAGTCCTCAAATTGTTTACACAGGGGGCCAGTTCATTGTCTCTCCGACCGTTGGAGGGCCAGACTATGGTTTTCAAAAAACCTATGGACAAATTCCTATGCACACTGCACCAGTCGGCTGCTAAGCAGGACTGGCAGTGGCAGCAAAACACCCCGAGGGTGGGATAAATGGCATCGCGCCACATGTGCCCCATGGACCACAGTTTGAGGACGCCAGCCTTAGGGGTTCCTGGATGCACTGGGGATGAAGGTCTCCTACTGCTCCTCGAGAGGAGAAATGCTCTAAGTTCTGGCATCTCCGCCCACTTTCCCGGCACTCTACCGAACTGTTCCCGGTGAATCACGGTTGGAAGGGTAAGCGTACCCTTCTCTGCCCACCATTCTCCTTTCTCAAAACGATACTGTGGCCAAATAGAGTTGCAAAGTGAATCTATCAGCTTCTGTTTGCCCAGCCTCTCTGTATCAACTCTATCCCAATTGGACACGATTCATGCAAGGGGGCAATTCCTGAGCATCAAGCTGCTAAGTCCCATCTAGAAGGCACAAAACAAGGAGGCGATTGACAGCTTGCTGCCTCCAGGTCAATAACCCCCACTTGAGAGCACACCCCTGGGTTGCCCTGAATCTCATGCCTCAGCCCGAGGGAAGGGGTCAAGGACTAGTCGCCGAGGGCGACCTTTAGGTCCAACCATTTTTCTGGACAACAGGCTAGGAGGACCACTGCTTGGGATGGCCCCAAGGCCCTCCAAGACGCGTGCTGGCGGGGCTGATGCTCAAATCTCTCAAGGGAAGGGACACGTGGCAGCTCAGGGAACCTTAAGGGAAATTGGAATTTCTGGCTGGAATATCAGGGCAGAGGAGCTGTGTATTAAATAAGAGCTGTCCCCAAAAGTGCCTGAAGCAGCATCGCTGAAAGCCTAAATAACAGTGACTCCGCCTAGGCTTCCGAACGCCACTGGCCTAAGCCTGGGCCACGGAAAAGCAGCCTGTAAGAAGGAACAAATCAAATCTGGAAGAACACTAGCCCTATAACGCCTCAAGTTTTAAATTTTGGAAATATTTTTTTTGGTTTTTATTATTTACTTTCATAGTTATCAATATATATGACATTCAAAATATATTTTAAAAGCATAAAATTTTCAGTGTTTTTGAAATGTGACCAAATTGTCACATTTATAATTTGGGTACCAGATACGTTTTCATTAAGAATTATGACAATTTTGTGCTTGGCGTTATAGGGCTAGAGCAGCTTGTTTGAAAAACCAGGAGAAAGGCAAAGGGAATGGAGGGGAAAAGGGAAACTTTGGGCTCCCGCGACCAGGCAGGGCTAACTCCCAGGCCTCTTCACCCAGCTCCCTAGGCAGCGCCCTTCCACATGTGGACTGGTGGGTGCCATCTTGGCCATGGTCACAGATCCTGTTACCTCTCGGCTACAATGGCGACTGTGTAGGATCTCTGGGAAAAGCTGAAACAGCTTTGACAAGAGTGAAGCCATTTGGGGCTGACAGAAGCCACCATGAAAAGAAAATAAAGTAGCTAGGAAGTATAAATGAACTAGCTGATATTGGGGAGGTAGGCTGTGCAGACGTCGCCCAAGGGAATGTCATGAAGGAAATGGGTGTTCAGAAGGCTTGCGAGAACGACCAGAGCAGTTTTGGTTCAACTAAGAATGGCTAACCCTAATACCCCGCTTCTCACTCGCCTAGTCCTGAGGAAGTATCCATGTACCTACTATACAAAACAGTGACATTGGAAAAATCAGTGCCTTGAAAAGCCCAGGAGAGGCGGACGAGCCACCACTAGAGAGAACGGGCCTAGTCCTCGCCTAGAAAAATCGAAGCTACAGACAATAATGCTCGAAGCTGAATAAAGGTGTCCAGGCTCTGTTTCACTTGACCCCAAAGAGCCCATGCTCACTCTCCATGTAGGGAGCCAGCCAGTAAATTTCTAGGTGGACAAAGGGGTCACCTTCTTGGTTTCAGAAAAGACTACAGGTGCCTTGTCAAAAGGAAAGGCTTTCATTACAGGGGCCCCAGGGCAGACCCAAGCACACCCATGGACAACGGCCAGAATAACAGATTTAGCACAAGAGACAGTTACACGCTCACCCTGGTAATGCCTCAATGCCCCTTTCCCCTAATTGATCGTGACTTATTATGAAAAATGGCAGCCATAATTACTTTCTCATCTGCTACAACCACCTTAACCCTTGAACTTGAAAAGCCAAAAGTTTTGCTCACCACTCCAATGTCAGAGTGATATGTGTTTTATCAAGGAGCAGAAGAGACCTCCTCAAAGGAACTTCTTGATAAATCACTAAAAGATATTCCTTTTGTTTGGGCAGAGAACAACCTGCCAGACCTTTCTGAACTTCAGGTGCCTGGGGTCGTACAACTTCTGAGCTCAGCTACACTGGTGTGTCAAGCTAACCCTACTCCCTGGATAGCAAAAGTGGGTATTTCTGTTCCCATTTGCAGACTAAAGAGGACAGGCATTTGGGTCCTCTGCAAGTCCACATGGAATGCTCCCCTGCTGCCCATGCAGAAGCCGGGAACTGAGGACTTCCAACCGGTGCAGGATCTCAGAGAGGCAAATGAGAGGATAGAAACTGGCCACCCCACGTGCCAAACCCTGAGATCCTCCTGAGTACTATCCCATCAAACTGAATTTGTTATACTGTTTTGGACTTAAAGATGCTTTGTTCTCCATACCCGTGTCCCCTGCACATCAACCCAGTGAAGAATTACAGGGACACAAGTAGGAACACCCCCAAACCACCTTGCTCCAGTATGCAGATGACCTCCTCCTGGCCTCCAAAACCCTGGAGGAATGCCAACGGGCTACCAAGGACCTGATAATAGTCCTTGGCCCATTGGGGTACAGGGTATCTGCAAGAAAGGCTCAACTGTGTGTCCATAAAGCTGTATACCTAGGCTACCAACTGGAGAAGGGAAAACGGACCTTGTCCCCCAGCCGCACTGAGGCGATCCTCAAAATCCCAGTCCCTGAGACGAAGAAGCAGTTGCAAGAGTTTCTAGGAACTGTGGGGTACTGTCCATTGTGGAATTTGGGATTTGCAAAAACAACGAAACCCCTATATGCAAGTACTGGGGAAAGGAAAAAGAACTTAAATGGACTGAAGTAGAACAACAAGCGTTTGAATCCTTTAAAAAGTCGCTCATATGGGCAACCTCCCTTGCCCTACTAGACATAGCAAAGCCCTTCCAATTGTCTATGTGAGGCCAGAGGCACAGCAAAAGAACTGCTAACTGAGAACTTGCGGCCATGGAAGAGACCTGTGGCCTATCTTTCAAAGAAACTGGACTCTGTAGCTGCAGGATGGCTGAGCTGCATGCGAGCTGTGGCTGCCACGGCCATCCTAGCCATAGAAGCTAGGAAGCTTACACTGGGACAGGATATTGCTGTGGTAGGGGGACCTATGGTTGAACCACTCCTAACCAGTGCCCCGGACCGGTGGATCTCGAATGCCAGGACTATACCACAAATCCCCAAGGTAGTGGCTGTGACCATGCCATCCCCAGTGTTACAGCCACACCCTACATACTCAAAAAATGATCTAAAGATAAGCCAAGAGCTGGCCTGCCAAAAAGGCTGGGAGCATCCAGGGTGGCTGGTCCATCCTGATGGAAGAAGATTCATGCCAGAAGCTCTGGGAGAGATCTGATTCAAGGACTACATGAAGGTATGCATTTGGGATCCTCTCTAAACTGTCTCAGTTGCTTCTCAGGCACTTTTACATACCCAGGCTTGGACACTGGGTGGCAGATGTCATCCACCGTTGATTGCACTGTGCTCGGGTAAACAACCCCAGAAAGAAAAGGAGCAACCCCAACCACGAGCTCGAGGTAGTAGTCCAGGAGAATTCTGGGAGGTGGACTTTATGGATATCAAACTTAGAAAGTATGGCTACCGATATTTGCTGGTGTTCGTAGACACCTGTTCTGGATGGGTGGAAGCCTTCCCAACAAGGAAGGAAACTGCTGCCACTGTGTGTAAATTATTAGTAACTAAAATTGTCCCTAGATTTGGCCTTCCCACCACCTTGGGGTCCAACAATGGGCCAACATTTATTGCTCAAATTACTAAAGTCTTAGCAATGCTTCTAAATATTAACTGGAAGCTCTTCAGGGCAAGTAGAAAAAAATAAACAGAACCCTAAAGGAATTGTTCGTTAAGTTGCATTTAGGACCTGGCGAGAACTGGGTTGATCCTTACTTTACCTTTTGCCCTACTTCAAGTCCGATGCTCTCCCTATGTGAAAAGCATGACCCCATTTGAATTTATGTTTGGCAGACCTTCCCCAAATCCTCCCAAGTTTGAAAGAAGTAGAAATAATGGAAGTCACTAATCGTTCCCTCATCGAGTGCCTCCAGGCTGTGCAACAGGTGAGAGACAAATCATCTGCTCTGACACCTTCATTTTGGGCCTAACCAAGGGAAAGGGAACAGGCAGCCAACAACGTGCAACCAGGAAACTGGACATGGGTAAAGAAGCACCAACCTGACACCTTAGAACCTAGGTGGACTGGCCCATACCAAGTGATACTTACAACACCAACTGCTGTTAAAATAGTGGGGAGGGGGCTGTGGATTCATCAGTCATAATTAAAAAAAAAAAAGCCCTCCCTGAGCATATCCTGAAAAGATGGACACCGAGAAAGACGGAAAATCCCTCAAAATTAAGGCTTTACAGAACTAAATTGTTTTTCTCCGAGTATTTCTTACAGCACCCACTGTTTCCCCCAAGCACAAACACATCTGTGGACTGCTATTCGAACCTCCAGCAGACTCAGGTTTACACAGGCACCTCAGGGCCCCTCATGGGGCACAGCCTACCTAGAAGCTGCTGGAGAGAAAGTCGCTCAGTGGGCTACGGGATCCTGCTTTGGGATGATGTTCCCACTCAGAGAAGACAGTCCACACAGAAGACCACATGGCCAGCCCAAGATGAGACACGACGTCCCTCAAAGACCCATAGCCCTAGAAGGGACAACACTGGAGACACAGTGCGGGAACGGATCCCGCCACACCGAGGCATAGCACTAAGGGGGTGCAGCAGAAGAGTAAGGAGGTGGAGCAACAAGGTCACCAGGGAATGCTAAAGGAGGACTTTGGGGGCAGGACTTGGTGCCCGCACAGACTGGACTGGAAGACAGTGCTAAGGGCCAACAAACAGTCCGTGAACTAACTACGAGCTTTCCTTTCTTGAGGAGTTGTGTTTTCTTTGATGGTCATTGGATTTTGGCTATTTCCTTTCTTTTGGTGCTTGCTTTCGCTCTGTCTTGTGTTTGTGCATGTTATTACCTCTACTGTATGTCTAAAATGAGATGCAGGATGCACAATCTGCCGGAGAGAAAAAGGGGACCAACGCTTCGCGGGAGGGCCACGGGAAAGAGGGAGTTGGGGGGAAAGGGAGTGATGTCAAGAAACCCAGAGACAAGGGAACAACAAGTGGATGCAAATCCGTGGTGAGGGCGATGTAGGAATCCTGGTAGGGCGTGATCAAGGGTGAAGGAACCAAGAGGATTTACTGAAACCCAAATGAAGACTGAGCATGGCAGTGGGCACAAGAGGGAAATGAAAGGGAATAGCAGAGCGACCTAGGAAGCACGGGCCAGTTATACAGGTCTAAAGAAAGGCACGCACAGATGTAAATATATTTATCTGTGAGCATGGGGAAATACACCTATGTCCATATCTTTATAGGTTTCCTATTAAGGTAGCAGATGGCCTTTGGGCCTCCACTCTAGGACTCTGTCATTGCAAGAATACCTTGTTCTATTACATTGGCATTCTATGATGCTCACCTTCCCGACACGTTCCTTGAAGTCTAAGCGGTTGCATAAGCAAATGTGGTCAAGAAAGCTGATGGTGCCCTGCTATCAAAAGATATGGCGTCTGAGGTCTTAAAGGCCTGAAGGGTAAGCAAGCGGCCATGTAGCTCAGAAACAACAGAGCCCACATGGAATAAGCATACCAGCCTGTGCGATCACGAGGTATCAAAGGGATCAGGCATCATCAGCACAAAAAAATCTCATTGCGAATGAGCAGGGAATGCTGGGTAGAGAGCCAAAGCCCATTTGCAGTACACTGGACATTCCCTTAAGTAAGGTCTTGGGGAAGAGACATGCCTACACAGGGTACTAGACAGCAACGGTGAAACACAACTTTCCTCTAGCTCCTCAATGCTTCCTCTCCCCTCACTATCAAGATCCCAATTATAACTTACAAATCTGACTAGACCAGAGAATGTACACTGGGACAGATAGGAACTAGAAACCCAGGGAATTCAAGGTGGATGAGCCCTTTAGGACCAGTGTTATGAATGGGGATGCTGGGAGGGTGGAGGGAGGGTAGGTTGGCACCGGGGAACCCATGACATGGATCTACATAAACCTCAAAATAAAAGGGGGTGAAGGGGGACATCAGACAGTGCAAGATATGACAAAATAATAATTAGTAAATGATGAAGGATTGATGAGGAGGGGTAGTGAGAATGGGGGCGAGGGGAATGAGGAGCTGAGGCCAGGGGCTTGGGTGGAGAGAAGATATTTTGAGAATAGTGAGGGCAATGAATGTACAAATGTGCCTTATATCAGTGATGTTTGCACGTATTGTGGTTATTGTTGTATGAGCCCCTATAAAAGGAGAGAAAAAAAAGACCCTGGCAGAGGGTTGATGCTAGGATGATCTCAGGCTGGATTAGACCAGCAAAAGCAGGTGCTGCAGTCGTCTCACCCTGTGTCTATTCCTGTGTAGGGCATGAAGCTTAGGGTCCACAGCCCCGGCAGCTGGACAGTGAGAGAGGCGGGGCTCTGAGGTCATTCCACAGGGGGAATGGCCCTCCGGTTCCTGCAGGGCCCACCCTCTTGTGTAGTCCTGCTGTCTGGGGCACCTCTTTCACGGAGCCCACACCAGGGCAGCTCTTCAACTCATGGGGGATTGGCAGGAAGCCTCTGCTCATGCACACACACCACCACCTAGCTGGAGGACCTCGGTGAACAAAGCCTGAGGCAGACAACAAGCCCACTAACTGATCCTGTGAGAGATATAATCAGGATCCAGAAACCGGCAACTGGGAGCAAGGGGCAGCATACCTGGGTCCCAGCCCCTCCCACTGCCCTCTGCAAGGAGTGACATTCCAAAGCACAGTGTTTTCCAAAGGCACTGTCAGGACTTTGGAATGGGCAGCTCATTTGTGGACATGGATACTATGTGATCCAGACATACTACCTCCTCTGATCCTGTCAGCCGAGACTAAAAACCCTTCCAAGCAGAAAGCCATGCATCTGAACAGTATCCACCAGCCACTCACGTCCACTCTGCTGCCTCCAAAGAGCTTTCCTGGGTTGGTCAGATCTCTCTGGGGACAGATATCCCTCGGTCCTTGGTTCTGCGTGAGAAAGAATTCATGCCAAACCTGGTTTGTGATCCAAGGGAGGTTTAGGAGCGTTAGGGAGGTGTGGTGGGCAACCCTGGTCGATCCTAGTGGCTGAATTGAATATACTTGGCCTAGGTGGGTCGATGCAGGTGCAGCGCCCACCCAGGTGGACCTGCCCTTCCTGGCCGGAAACCTGGACCTCTGAGCACGCACAGTGTGCCACTCCTTCCTGGGCCGCTAACTGGGCCATCTGAGCATGTGTAATGGACACCCCAGTCCCTATGCTAGCTACCTAACATTTCCATCCTGAAGAGATGTGGACCCAAATCTTTGGGGTACTGGGCGACGACATCTCTAGCTACTTCCTGCTGGCAAAAAGGGCGAAGGGGGCTTTGGGTCCACACCCTTCCTGCTCTGCTGGGAGGGGTTGTCCATTCAGCGCTAGATTGGATAAGGTTGAAGTGGTCCAGGAGATGGTGGTCCTGGAGTTGGCACAATTGGATTAGGGGCTTTGGTAACTTGAGAACTTCTGGAAAAACCAACAAATGCACAAAAGGGTGAACAGTTTAACTGAGACAAGGCTAGGATTGTGAGGTGGGAGTCCCTTGAAAGTAGGTGAGTATCACAGGAAGTAAGTAAAAAGTCTTAGGATTATCAGGCGTGTGTTTTTGTTCATTCTAAGTACCAGCACAGGGGTAAAAGCATTCACAATTTCCCCTAGCGGGGTCCAGGGTTTGGGCACTACTGGGTGCAGTGGGATCACCGCTTCACTTATGATCCTAAGGCATTGGCCCCTCTGATAAGAACCATCCTTCTTTTTAACCCTATAACGCCTCACTTTTAAATTTTTGCGCAAAAAAATTTCGTTTTGATTCATTACTTTCATAGTTATCAATATATATACATTTATATTCATTTGATTAAATGTTAGGGAAAGGTCATGCTCGGTGTTATAGGGTTAAATTGTAATATTGGGATGCTACAGGCGGATTCACAGGGATCAAAAGTAGAGTAACTGCCTGTGTCATTTTTAATTTTCTCGGGATCCATTTGAGTAAAAGGCTTGTAAGTTACACGGGGACCAAATGCCCCTGGTGCCTCTACTAGGGGTAGAATGTTCAGGGAGGGTTCAGGGGTGGGACAATAGTGACCTGAAGTCCAGGATCCCTTAGGGCAGGAGTCCTCAAATTGTTTACACAGGGGGCCAGTTCATTGTCTCTCCGACCGTTGGAGGGCCAGACTATGGTTTTCAAAAAAACCTACGGACAAATTCCTATGCACACTGCATGAGTCGGCTGCTAAGCAGGACAGGCAGTGGCAGCAAAAACACCCCGAGGGTGGGATAAATGGCATCGCGCCACATGTGCCCCATGGACCACAGTTTGAGGACGCCAGCCTTAGGGGTTCCTGGGTGCACTGGGGATGAAGGTCTCCTACTGCTCCTCGAGAGGAGAAATGCTCTAAGTTCTGGCATCTCCGCCCACTTTCCCGGCACTCTACCGAACTGTTCCCGGTGAATCACGGTTGGAAGGGAAAGCGTACCCTTCTCTGCCCACCATTCTCCTTTCTCAAAACGATACTGTGGCCAAATAGAGTTGCAAAGTGAATCTATCAGCTTTTGTTTGCCCAGCCTCTCTGTATCAACTCTATCCCAATTGGACACGATTCATGCAAGGGGGCAATTCCTGAGCATCAAGCTGTTAAGTCCCATCTAGAAAGCACAAAACAAGGAGGCGATTGACAGCTTGCTGCCTCCAGGTCAATAACCCCCACTTGAGAGCACACCCCTGGGTTGCCCTGAATCTCATGCCTCAGCCCGAGGGAAGGGGTCAAGGACTAGTCGCCGAGGGCGACCTTTAGGTCCAACCATTTTTCTGGACAACAGGCTAGGAGGACCACTGCTTGGGATGGCCCCAAGGCCCTCCAGGACGCCTACTGGCGGGGCTGATGCTCAAATCTCTCAAGGGAAGGGACACGTGGCAGCTCAGGGAACCTTAAGGGAAATTGGAATTTCTGGCTGGAACATCATGGCAGAGGAGCTGTGTATTAAGTAAGAGCTGTCCCCAAAAGTGCCTGAAGCAGCATCGCTGAAAGCCTAAATAACAGTGACTCCGCCTAGGCTTCCGAACGCCATTGGCCTAAGCCTGGGCCACGGAAAAGCAGCCTGTAAGAAGGAACAAACCAAATCTGGAAGAACACTAGCCCTATAACGCCTCAAGTTTTAAATTTTGGAAATATATTTTTTGGTTTTTATTATTTACTTTCATAGTTATCAATATATATGACATTCAAAATATATTTTAAAAGCATAAAATTTTCAGTGTTTTTGAAATGTGACCAAATTGTCACATTTATAATTTGGGTACCAGATACGTTTTCATTAAGAATTATGACAGTTTTGTGCTTGGCGTTATAGGGCTAGAGCAGCTTGTTTGAAAAACCAGGAGAAAGGCAAAGGGAATGGAGGGTGAAAAGGGAAACTTTGGGCTCTTGGGACCAGGCAGGGCTAACTCCCAGGCCTCTTCACCCAGCTCCCTAGGCAGCGCCCTTCCACATGTGGACTGGTGGGTGCCATCTTGGCCATGGTCAGAGATCTTGTTACCTCTCGGCTACAATGGCGACTGTGTAGGATCTCTGGGGAAAGCTGAAACAGCTTTGACAAGAGTGAAGCCATTTGGGGCTGACAGAAGCCACCATGAAAAGAAAATAAAGTAGCTAGGAAGTGTAAATGAACTAGCTGATATTGGGGAGGTAGGCTGTGCAGACGTCGCCCAAGGGAATGCCATGAAGGAAATGGGTGTTCAGAAGGCTTGCGAGAACGACCAGAGCAGTTTTGGTTCAACTAAGAATGGCTAACCCTAATACCCCGCTTCTCACTCGCCTAGTCCTGAGGAAGTATCCATGTACCTACTATACAAAACAGTGACATTGGAAAAATCAGTGCCTTGAAAAGCCCAGGAGAGGCGGACGAGCCACCACTAGAGAGAACGGGCCTAGTCCTCGCCTAGAAAAATCGAAGCTACAGACAATAATGCTCGAAGCTGAATAAAGGTGTCCAGGCTCTGTTTCACTTGACCCCAAAGAGCCCATGCTCACTCTCCATGTAGGGAGCCAGCCAGTAAATTTCTAGGTGGACAAAGGGGTCACCTTCTTGGTTTCAGAAAAGACTACAGGTGCCTTGTCAAAAGGAAAGGCTTTCATTACAGGGGCCCCAGGGCAGACCCAAGCACACCCATGGACAACGGCCAGAATAACAGATTTAGCACAAGAGACAGTTACACGCTCACCCTGGTAATGCCTCAATGCCCCTTTCCCCTAATTGATCGTGACTTATTATGAAAAATGGCAGCCATAATTACTTTCTCATCTGCTACAACCACCTTAACCCTTGAACTTGAAAAGCCAAAAGTTTTGCTCACCACTCCAATGTCAGAGTGATATGTGTTTTATCAAGGAGCAGAAGAGACCTCCTCAAAGGAACTTCTTGATAAATCACTAAAAGATATTCCTTTTGTTTGGGCAGAGAACAACCTGCCAGACCTTTCTGAACTTCAGGTGCCTGGGGTCGTACAACTTCTGAGCTCAGCTACACTGGTGTGTCAAGCTAACCCTACTCCCTGGATAGCAAAAGTGGGTATTTCTGTTCCCATTTGCAGACTAAAGAGGACAGGCATTTGGGTCCTCTGCAAGTCCACATGGAATGCTCCCCTGCTGCCCATGCAGAAGCCGGGAACTGAGGACTTCCAACCGGTGCAGGATCTCAGAGAGGCAAATGAGAGGATAGAAACTGGCCACCCCACGTGCCAAACCCTGAGATCCTCCTGAGTACTATCCCATCAAACTGAATTTGTTATACTGTTTTGGACTTAAAGGATGCTTTGTTCTCCATACCCGTGTCCCCTGCACATCAACCCAGTGAAGACTTACAGGGACACAAGGAGGAACACCCCCAAACCACCTTGCTCCAGTATGGAGATGACCTCCTCCTGGCCTCCGAAACCCTGGAGGAATGCCAACGGGCTACCAAGGACCTGATAATAGTCCTTGGCCCATTGGGGTACAGGGTATCTGCAAGAAAGGCTCAACTGTGTGTCCATAAAGCTGTATACCTAGGCTACCAACTGGAGGAGGGAAAACGGACCTTGTCCCCCAGCCGCACTGAGGCGATCCTCAAAATCCCAGTCCCTGAGACAAAGAAGCAGTTGCAAGAGTTTCTAGGAACTGTGGGGTACTGTCCTTTGTGGAATTTGGGATTTGCAAAAACAACGAAACCCCTATATGCAAGTACTGGGGAAAGGAAAAAGAACTTAAATGGACTGAAGTAGAACAACAAGCGTTTGAATCCTTTAAAAAGTCGCTCATATGGGCAACCTCTCTTGCCCTACTAGACATAGTAAAGCCCTTCCAATTGTCTATGTGAGGCCAGAGGCACAGCAAAAGAAGTGCTAACTGAGAACTTGCGGCCATGGAAGAGACCTGTGGCCTATCTTTCAAAGAAACTGGACTCTGTAGCTGCAGGATGGCTGAGCTGCATGCGAGCTGAGGCTGCCACGGCCATCCTAGTCATAGAAGCTAGGATGCTTACACTGGGACAGGATGGTTGAACCACTCCTAACCAGTCCCCCGGACCGGTGGATCTCGAATGCCAGGACTATACCACAAATCCACAAGGTAGTGGCTGTGACCATGCCATCCCCAGTGTTACAGCCACAACCTACATACTCGGAAAATGATCTAAAGATAAGCCAAGAGCTGGCCTGCCAAAAAGGCTGGGAGCATCCAGGGTGGCTGCTCCATCCTGATGGAAGAAGATTCATGCCAGAAGCTCTGGGAGAGATCTGATTCAAGGACTACATGAAGGTATGCATTTGGGATCCTCTCTAAACTGTCTCAGTTGCTTCTCAGGCACTTTTACATACCCAGGCTTGGACACTGGGTGGCAGATGTCACCCACCGTTGATTGCACTGTGCTCGGGTAAACAACCCCAGAAAGAAAAGGAGCAACCCCAACCACGAGCTTGAGGTAGTAGTCCTGGAGAATTCTGGGAGGTGGACTTTATGGATATCAAATTTAGAAAGTATGGCTACCGATATTTGCTGGTGTTCATAGACACCTGTTCTGGATGGGTGGAAGCCTTCCCAACAAGGAAGGAAACTGCTGCCACTGTGTGTAAATTATTAGTAACTAAAATTGTCCCTAGATTTGGCCTTCCCACCACCTTGGGGTCCAACAATGGGCCAACATTTATTGCTCAAATTACTAAAGTCTTAGCAATGCTTCTAAATATTAACTGGAAGCTCTTCAGGGCAAGTAGAAAAAAATAAACAGAACCCTAAAGGAATTGTTCGTTAAGTTGCATTTAGGACCTGGCGAGAACTGGGTTGATCCTTACTTTACCTTTTGCCCTACTTCAAGTCCGATGCTCTCCCTATGTGAAAAGCATGACCCCATTTGAATTTATGTTTGGCAGACCTTCCCCAAATCCTCCCAAGTTTGAAAGAAGTAGAAATAATGGAAGTCACTAATCGTTCCCTCATCGAGTGCCTCCAGGCTGTGCAACAGGTGAGAGACAAATCATCTGCTCTGACACCTTCATTTTGGGCCTAACCAAGGGAAAGGGAACAGGCAGCCAACAACGTGCAACCAGGAAACTGGACATGGGTAAAGAAGCACCAACCTGACACCTTAGAACCTAGGTGGACTGGCCCATACCAAGTGATACTTACAACAACAACTGCTGTTAAAATAGTGGGGAGGGGGCCATAGATTCATCAGTCATAAGTAAAAAAAAAAAGCCCTCCCTGAGCATATCCTGGAAAGATGAACACCCAGAAAGACAGAAAATCCCTCAAAATTAAGGCTTTACAGAACTTAATTGTTTTTCTCTGAGAATTGCTGACAACACCCAGTGTTTCCCCCAAGCACAAACACATCTGTGGACTGCTATTCTAACCTCCAGCAGTGAATATGTAACCTCTTATACTGGGTATGACCCCCTGTTTTCATTTTGATTTGTTTGATTTGCTAGGAAAGAATTGGCATTCTGGATCCTTTAAAGGTAAAGGGCACAATGGGACCTATACTCGAATCCCGTCCTATTGGTGCGGAATACCCTCTATAGAAAGAAGGCTCCAAACAAACCATGTCTATATATGCCCGGCTCATGGACTCCCTAACTGCCAAGGGGAGGGACATTACCATTGCGCAGCTTGGGGTTGTGAAACCATCATTTTCAGGGTGGAAACTTGTTAAAGATGACCCTATTATTTTTACAAGAATGAGACTCAAGTCGGAAGGGTTTGATCCCACTACGTGTATGGTTTCCAAATATAACCCAATAAGAATTGGATTCAAGCGTTATTGGGTTCACCGGGAAAACATGGGGAATTCAACATTATGTAAATGATAGAGATCCCGGGAAACCTTTTCTATCCAGCAAAGTAAAATATGGCAACCTGCCATCCGTACAAAGGCCCAAACCTCGGGATAAATCCTGAAGAGCCACAGCTGGTGTCATTAAGATTCCTTTGCCGCACCCTCCAGACTCTCCAGTAACTTTCCCGTTCACTGCCAGCCCAACTCACAGGGCCCTTCTCATTCAGGAGCCACCTCAAGGTTCTGTGTTTGATTCTCGGGATGCTGTATTCCAATTTATGAACTCAAATCCTCACCTCACAGCTGATTGTTGGCTTTGTCTGAACGCTGCTTCCCCTTACTATGTAGGCACAGGTACAAATAGCACTATTGGTACAGAGTGTAATCCAATTAGAAATGTTAGTAAAAAGGATTACACGAAGCAGCGGTCTATAGGTGATGTTAGTATGGACTCAAGTCTAAGCTCACTTTAAAAGATTTGCAAGGGCAAGACTGTGTTTTTATTCATCTAAGTATCCCTTTAATATATCAAGATATCGAGATTTTTGCCTTCAAGCTGTTCCCATTGAACCAAATGTTGATCCTAATTTGTTATCTGCTCCAATGAGTACTTGCTTTACTTGTTCCACAGGATGAACACCCTGTCTCTTTTCCCCGGGTATTTGTGTGCTAGTGCATGTTACTCCTCAAGTGTACCTGTGTTCTGGTGAAGGAGGTGTAGGGATAACTTTGGAATTTCCGGATGAGTTCAAAGAGCCCCAGTATTGGTCCCACTGGTAACAGGGCTTGGGATTATGGGATTAGCTGCAGTCGGGTCAGTTGCTTTAATACAAGGAAACTTAAACTATCAGACTCTTAGTCAGCAAATTGCTTTAGATCTACAGGGATTAAAAAAAACCTGTCTCCCATTTAGAATGATCCCTAGACTCCCTTGTAGCAGTTGTGTTGTAAACCCGCCGAGGGCTTGACTTGCTCTTTTGGAAACAAGGAATGCTGTGCACAGCATTGGGAGAAACTAATACTATGCAAAGCATTCGGGAATCAATAAAGATAGATGAGCCCTGGTTAGGAAAGGATTAGAACAAAGAGTCAAGAAAAGAAATGGAGGAACCAATTGGTTTGAAAAGCTACTTGATTGGTCAGCCTGGCTAACTACCCTATGAACGGCCCTAGCCGGCCCCTAATCCTCCTCCTGCTAAGCCTCACATTTGGCCCAGTAATAACCAATAAGCTAGTGGCATTCCTTACACAGAAAGTACAAGCCACAAAACTCTTAGTGCTGAGCCCACCATACACTGGGCTGGCTACCGAAGATTCAATGATTTGAACTTGGCTAAGAACAGGAGAGTATATAGCAGCTCTGGGCAAAGCTTAAGTAGCCTTGACAAGAGAAGTCATTTTGAGCTTTCAGAAGCCATTATGAATGGTAAATAAACTAGCTATGAACTGCCAATGAACTAGCTGATACTGGGGAGTTAGGCTGTGCAGACATAGCCCAAGGGAACGTACAGAAGGAAATGGATGTTCAGAAGGCTTTCGAGAACGACCAGAGCAGTTTTGGTTCAACTAAGAATGGCTAACCACAATACCCCGCTTCTGAGCTCTGCCTGCTTGCACACCTGCACATTGCAAAAGTATAAAAACCTTTGGAAAATTAGACTGGGGGGCCGCTCAGTCTCCCCTCAAGAGAGCTGATGGTCTGGTCCCTGAGCAGGAAATGAAACTTGTTCTGCTGAACTTTCCGGCAGTCTGGGCGGTTTGCTGTCTGGGAATGGAGTGTAGCTACAACAGACACAGGTGGTGCCATTCTGCCTGTGAGTGGAGTCACGTGGCTGGGAAAATGGAGGCCCCAGGTTGCGGCCTAGCCGAAAGCCAGCCTGGAGCCGGCCACCCAGCCAGAGTCCTGCCCAAACCAACAGGGTGGACGCAGGTGCCCCCAGGCCTGCTGCTTGCCGGAGCCGCGGCACAACACTGTTTCCCAGTCTTGGCACAACAGACTCCATTTTGACTCCTGCACCTCCATCTTAGCTCTCAAGGCTGACCCCTAACCGACCTCCCCTCCCCAGCTCAACCCCAAATTCCTGGAACCAGCTCGTCACAAAGCCAGAATGTTTTCTGAAGATATGGTCACTCCACGCGTCCCTGACATATAGGTAAGATTAACGACCGTCTCCCTTCTGAAGCACCTGTGTGCGCAGATCCTCCCCAGCTTTGATGCTCCCCAGCTGTGCCTGCCAGCAGTGGGCATAAAAACGCTGCCAGGATTTTTTCCCCCTGCGCGGCTTCAATAGCTCAATACCCTGAGTTGCTGAACCTGCCCGCAAGCTTCTCAATAAAGCCTGCTTCTAAAACTTCGTTAATTGCATCTTTGATTCTGTTTTCACGTCCAAATAAACCTTATACACTGAGCCTCGAGAAGGCTTTTGGAGTCAAAATCCTCCCAGCCTCCAGGCAGCAGCGTCCCAGCCCCCTCACAAATGCAGCCCGGGAAGGCAGCCGAGTTCCTGGGAAAGCAGGCATGTCAAGTCCCGCACACCAGCAAGAAACGGCGCAAAGACGGACACCAGCAAGAAACGGCGCAAAGACGGACACCGTGAATTCAACCCAACAATTCTCCCGAGGGTGGTGAGGTAAAAGGAGCCCAGAGGGGCCCCCAATCCGTGAGACCAACATGGGAGGGCCCACTCCTGGGGCCGGCTTACCTCATAGCTCCAAATCACACAGCATTGCTTCTTTTCGACCTCTCCGGGGACAGGTGTGCCTCGGTCCATGGCTCCACGCGAGAAACAGCTCACGGCGAGGCCTGGTTTGGGATCCCCGTGAGTTTTATGAGCGGTTAGGGAGGCGTGGTCGATGACGTGGGTCAACCCCATTGGCTGAATTGTTGAATTGAATTCACCTGGCCTAGGTTAGCCAATGCAGGTACAGCCCCACCCAGGCATAGCTCCCCCTCCTGGCTGGAAACCTGAACTGCTGAGCATGCAGTGAGCCACTGCTTCATGAGCCGGTAGCTCGGACCTCTGAGCATGTGTAATAGGCCTGCCAGTCCCTATGCTAGCTCCCTAACAGGTTTTCCAGCCAAAGGTCTGCCTTCTGGAGCTGTTCTACAGAAAGCACTTAGTTCCTGACCCTTATGCATTCGGGGTAATGGATGCCCTCGCTTCCGTGCTTGCTTCTATTTCATTCTGGAATGGTCCTTGTTTCACAGGTCGGCGAGGTCAGGAATTCTGGGCTGGTTGGCTACCAAGCACAAAATAAATAGCCAACAGATTGAAATCTCAACCCCTATATTGGTTTATTATCGACCACACAAACTTGTCTTCTGGAACTTCCCTCCTAAATTTCTGAACCCTTGAACTCCTTGACACATGTACTTGGAAAGCAAGGATTCCAAACTCTGATCACCATATCTGACTGCTCCCCCAGTCCCTCTGCACTGTCAACCAGCAAAGTCAGGCCTCTCCATTTCTCAGAAGCTGCAGATTGTTACGTGACATCACCCTGTGTTTAAATGTTAGTGATTATGCCATTTAAAAAACAAATGTGTGAGCCAACTGGGGGCAAACAAGACTCGTTTCAAACACCAGCTCTGTCTCCTCTAAGGGCCCGTGTACAACTGCGACAACACAACAGTGGGTCCTGCTGGGTCTCCATTAGCATCTGGGAGGAAGGTTATTTATTACAGGGAATCCTACCTTTGTCCCTTGGTGTTAATGGCAGACTCACTGGGTGACGGATTGTGTCTGACACGCACCACGTTTGCCGCAGCAAACACCAGCACTTTGTCAAACTCCGTTTGGTATTGCTCCATCCCTCCATTATTCTCCCTAATCACAAAAATAATTAACACATTCATATAAAAGCACAGGATGAGGATAGCTTTAATTTATGCATCTAGTTCAGGGTCATCCCTCTTATCAAGATATGACAATCTAATGAGGCTTAATTAAAAGTAGCAGTGAAGCAATTTAGGAAACTGAGGGATTGTCACGAGTTGTGACAGCATGTTCTGTGCACCATGGAAGATAACAGATTTGTCTTCTGTGGTATCTCATATCCATCATCCCCAAACTACCTGCTCTTAGGGGTAGAGAGAGCGAGCTTGTCTTTGAAAAAAGTGCCTGGGTTTGGTAGCTGCTCACAGGATGGCAGGTGTAATGTATTATGAGAACTTAACAAGGCTCTGAGAAGATGGCTATTGGAAGGTCTGGCTGGAAGGCAAGGTCATGGCCCTGAAGGATTCAGGATCCAGAAGTCAAGTCAGAACTGGATGCCAGAGACTTTCTCAATCCAGCCCTCTTTGCCCCTCCCCTAAGGCCAATACATTTCTAAGGGTTATGGATTCTACTTCAGAATCTTTCTCAAACCCAGGGCCCTCTTCACCATTGTTGTCTAGACCTGGTCACCTCTTGCCTTATAAATACAAATATGGGTTTATTGTAAGTCTGGGTCTGTTAGGTTTCTCGGGTGGGAAATGTCTCGGTCCTTGGCTACACACTGGAAAGAAATTCACACCAAAGCCTGGGTGGTAATCCGAGTGGGTTTATAGACATGAGAGAAGAAGGTTCCGGCGTTACACTAAACTGAACACGGGCACCCTCATGACACTGCACACTCAGCCCTGCTGAGTGGAAGGCAGAGAAGCAGCTGAAGGGAAGGGGCGGTGGTCTCCAGATTCCAGCCTTGTAAGGGCTTTCAGCTGGGAGGCATCAATTAAGCTCTCCTGGCTTGGGCTTAGCCCGCATTGGCTTCCAACCTCCTGTAGGGGGCCCCCTAAGCATGGAGAGGAACAACCCCTTGTCTTGCTACCTAACCGGTCTACATTCCTGCATGGCTACATTGAGATGGAACTAGCCCCTTTAGACAGCCTGAGGGGTTCACCAGGAGACACGGGCCCCAGTGTTCCCTGTGACCACCTTAAACCTTAAACTACTGTTGGAGTTTATATTACCTGTGTGGGTCTGTGGGCATGGGACGTTTCCATGCCAGAGACCTGAAGTTACACAAATAGGCATCCAGAACAGAACTCATACAGGCTCTAATAAGATGCTCGGATGCTTCTCGCTACGATGAGAATTTAACGAAGTGTGTGAGCAGTTCAGATCTTGTAAGGGAGAACAGGTCAGTAGGGTATCCAGAGAAGAGAGCAAAGGTCAGGGGAAAGGGAGGGGGCCCACAGACATCTGTGCTCTGTGTTTGGCCACAAGACAAGAAACCGGGTCTCCTTGCAAAAGAAAGCAGAACAGCAAGTCCCTCAGAACTACGACATTTTTAAACATGACCTATACAACACTCGGCTCTGGGAGGCGCCTTGGAAAACCATAAAAGCCCTAAAAGAGGGGCAAGGAGGAAGCCCAAGTCTTTGATTTTCCCTGCTGTGCTTTCAGTGTTGAAATGTCTGTGCACGGAGCCTTTGAAATTTCAGAATCAGAGAGTGGATTCACAAGCCAAGCTCCTGCTTTATTCTTCAATGCATTTTGGCCCAGCTTCTCCTTGGTGAGACATGTAACAGAAATTCTGGACTTAGGAGCCACTTGGTCCTTGGACACTAGGAGATTTCAGTGGAATCTGAAACAGGGCTCTAACCACCAGCTGGACTGGCCTAGGAAGCCCAAGTATTCATTCTCCCAAACACCAACCTCCCGTTGCTCTTCATCTGCCTGCACCTTGTTCAGCTTTAGTTGTCCGTGGAAGCGTTTGGCACCCATCTGATGCTTCGGAACCCAGAAAGGAGGAAAGGTAAAACTGGGATTCAAATGAAACAGACTTAAGCAGGACCATAGCCAAGATGTGCCCAGGGCTCCTCGCAGCATTTGTCACCTTCATTTCCCTCTTCTGACTCAGACGTGGCAAGGTTCAGAAACAAGCTTTACCAGAAAGAACAGCTGTGAACCCAGCCTGCTTCCAAGTGAGAAAAAGCCCTTTACACATGAGTTCCTGAGGTCAACCCAGCCCTGTGCGTCCCCACCCCTCCCAGAGTCCCTGGCTCTCTGGCGAAGCATTAAAGCAAGTGGAAGCAGAGATTTGCTCAGAATAAAAAAATCGTTTTTCACAATAGCATGGCACGTTCTGGATGGCAATCACGGCTGCACAAACCATATCCGTCCTCCAGCCATAATGTTGGCGCCTCAGTGACCATGCACATACATTGTGTGGCGAGACTCAGAGCCTGTTCCATTTGTGGTCAATTGTTTCCTCCCTCTCCATACTTTGCACTTAGGAGACATGCTCTCTGGAAGTGGTTGAGGCTTGTCTTGTCACCAATAATCATCTCCTACACCTTCCTTTACAGTCACTAATTTGATGTGTTCACTCAAAGAAATGCCAATAATATGAGGTTTCAGAGGAGAGCTCCTAGAGCTCCCCCAGACAACAAGGAGGCCGAGTGGCACCGTCATTATCCTGAGCTGGGAGGGGGCACTAGTGTTCTGGAAGCTGGAGATCCGTCACTGCCTGCCCACCGCACAGACAGAGCAGGTGCTGGTTATAATTGCTTCTAGACGTCCTGCCATGCTGAGTTGAAAGTCAAACCCGTAAACGCTGCCCGACTACAATAACACTGGAGTACACAGACATTTCTGCATCATTGCTGGGTGAAAATATACTGAGTGGAGTTGGATGAGATGGCAGCAAGTGCCTAAGGAGGGGATGCTGTGGGAATACCAACAAGATGACTGTCAGTCGCCGTTTCCTCCTCTCGTCTGCTTTTTCCCCCCTTTCTTTTAGGCCCAAAAGACATGACAAATATGTAAGCAAACAAATTTGTTCATTTTTAGAGGAGTCTCCCACCCCACACCCATCCAACTCTGGCCTCCTTTGAGCAAGCCAGTAGAACTTTTTTTTTTTAAACCTGGCTTCTGCTATGGCAATTTCCGGAGTTGCTATGTGGCTGTGTTTAAAAGTTGCCTTTGGGATCCAGAGCACAATCCTTGTCACAAAGGCATTCTCCCAGTCCCAAATAGCAATGCGACCTCCTTTCAGAAGGTTGTTCTTGTTTCTGTAGACCCAGAAAGGAGTTCAAGCTGTTGATCTTGACCGTGGTTGTCGAGTCAGCCTCTCATGGACACCTCATGGGAAGCGGAGCAAACTATGCCATTCTGTGCTATCACCAAGGCTGGGAAGGGAAGCCAACCGTGGAGGGCCATAGGTCGATGTGTGGATGGAGATAATCAGGTCTTTCGTCCTTATTCTATTTCAGTCTGGAAACATCCCTGAAGCCTGCTCAGTGTCATAGCAACACACAAACTTTCACTGACAGTCTGGGGCACATTGGCTGCAAATCGAACCCGGGTCTTCCCGGTGAAAGACGATGAGAGATCTACCACTGAAGCACCGTGGCCCTCACCTCAAACCAGGGCAGTCATTTCCCACAGGTCTACCAGAGTTCAAACCAGACCACAATGCGTGATGACTAAGATTGCCACCAGAATCTGATACTGATGCAGAAAAAAACCTAACTACCATTTTATTGACTCCCACTCATACCGGCCCAATAGGACAAAGAACTGCCCCTTTGGGGTTTTGAGACTTTAAATCCTTACAGTAGCGGTTCTCAACCTGTGGGTCGCGACCCCCTGGGGATCAAATAACCCTTTCACAGGGGTCAACCATTTCATAACAATAGCAAAATTACAGTTATGAAGTAGCAATGAAAATAATTTTATGGTTGCAGGTGACCACAACATGAACTGTATTAAAGGGTGGGGGCATTATGAAGGTTGAGAACCACTGCCTTACAGAAATAGACAACCTCATATTTCTCCCACGGACGGGCTAGTCAGTTCAAACCCCCGACCTTGCGATTAGCAGCTTAATGCACAGTCCACTACACCACCTGGGCTCCTAATGCTATAATAAGAGATACTATTGTTAGATCTCTCCTGGGAGAGATATACCTCAGGCCTTGGCTTCGCGCGAGAAAGAATTCAATTCGAAGCCTGGATTGTGATCCAAGTGGGTTTTTTGAGAGAAGAAGTTTCAGGTTTACACAGGCACCTCGGGGCCCCTCACGGGGCACAGCCTACCTAGAAGCTGCTGGAGAGAAAGTCACTCAGTGGGCTCCGGGATCCTGCCTTTTTTTCTTTTTTTAAAAATCGTTTTATTAGGGGCTCATACAACTCTTATCACAATCCATATATACATCAATTGTGTAAAGCACATTTGTACATTCATTGCCCTCATTATTCTCAAAACATTTGCTCTCCACTTAAGCCCCTGGCATCAAGTCCTCATTTCTCCCCTCCCTCCCCGCTCCCCCATCCCTCAAGAAACCTTGATAATTTGTGAGTGGTGATACTGAGAGGGTTGTGGGAGGGTGGATTGGAAAGAGGGAACTGATTACAAGTATCTACATGTGACCTCCTCTCTGGGGGACGGACAACAGAAAAGTGGGTGAAGGGAGACATCGGAGCGGTCAAGATCCTGCCTTTTCAATTCCTCCATAGGGAGGCATGGTTGACGGTCATGGTCAACCCCAATGGCTGGATTGAATTCACCTGGCCCAGATGGGCCAATCCAGGTGTAATGCCCACCTAGGTGTACCACCCCTTCCTGGCCGGAAGTTTGAACCTGAGCATATGTAATGGATGACCCAGTCCCTATGCTAAACCACCTAATAGTATTTGCAAGATGCCAAGCACCGTTCTAAGCTTTTTGTGTATAATAATTCAATTATTCCACTTAACAAGCCTATGTGTGGACTCTATTTGGCCTCCTTTTACAGATGAAAAATCAGTGGCACAGAATGATAAAGTCATGAGCCTAGGACCACACAGTGAGGAAGTGGGAAGGAAAGATTTGGACCCAGGCTGCAGAGCCCATGCCTTGGGTGCCTACAGCTGCCATGTAGGACACAGAAAAGCATGGAGCAGACTCGGCGTAAGATATTAGGGAGTTGGGAGGACTGTAGCATGAATGTATGTGCTATGACTTCATGAGAGTAGCTGCTACTCAGATCCAGAAGAGAATACAAGCCTTTTGCAAAAATTATTTTTGCCAAGAGAGGGTGGAAAACTGCATCTTGTGCGAAATCCCCCCAACCTGCACATGTGCATAGCTATTTCAGAAGGTTCCAAACAATGTGTGCTGTGCGGCAAACCAAACTGAGCTCAGGGGGAGCTGGGCTGTGCGTTATGTTAGCCAGAAAGTGAGCAGTTTGAACTCACCAGCCACCACTCCAAGGGAGAAAGAGGAGGCTTTCTGCTCCCATGGACTTACAGCCTTCGAAGTGGCAGGGAGCATTTCCATGCGTCCTATGATTAGGATCTCAGAGGGTGAGGGTGGAGTTGGTTGAGACCTGTCTTCAGGGCATTTCCCAGAAGGGCTTCCTGCAGTGGCTCTGCCTTCAGGAATGTCTGATGACCTTGAGGGCAGCAAAGTCCTAAACACACTCAGGCAGTGGTTCTCAACCTTCCTAATACAGGTCCTCTTGTTGTGGTGATGCCCCCCTCCCCCAACCATTAAATGATTTTCTTGCTACTTCATCACTGTAATTTTGCTACAGTTATGAATTGGGTGAGCCCTGTGAAAGGGTCATATGACTCCCAAAGGGGTCGCAACCCACAGGTTGAGAACCACTGCACTAAGGGTTCCCCTCCCAGGCAGCCCTACCAGTGTCTGGTGTGCATAGTTCTGTGAGGTGAGAGAAATGGACTTAGTGTCTGCTTCTGGTGACAGTTGATGTGGGTGGGCTTTCTCCCTATGTCAAATCCCTCTCAAGCCATTTGTCACCACAACAGAGGGAGCCATGCACAAAAAAGCAAGAAGAGGATGCCAGCACAGCAGGACAGCAAGCAGAACAAAGATTGAATAAGCACAATTCACTTCAATCATGAATCGGGTGCCCTTGAGATGTGAGGAAGACCCCAGTCTAGTGACATTAGATCAGGTTTAGGGATTGAGTGAAGCGACCCCTCTTGGCTCCCCTCAGCCCCTATTTTGCTTTCCCATTGATCCTGACCCTTGCATCGTGATTGGTCCTTATTCCAGCATGATGGTTGGTTTCATAACCACGGCATATGGGAATGTGTTAGTCGATAGGTTATACAGGCACAGCCTCTGGAATGGGTAAGTGAGGAGGCGATTTGGGCTCGCTCATGCAGACCTCTAGTTGTCCTTGACATGACTGGTAGAATGGATCATGTGAAGTGATTTGAGATCGGCGTTGAGATCTGATAGGTCATGCAGACTTCTAGCTGATCCTGGCAGTACCCTATTTTAAGGAAACAGAATGTTTGGCGTTTAAGTCGTATTTGAGCTTAAATTTTGAGCAATAGGCTGTGGCTCACAGTGAGAGTCTATATGGAGACCCTACATCCATTTTGAGGGGCCACAGATTCAGCCGCCATTGAGTTCTTTCCTACTCTGACTGGCAGTGGAAAGCTTGTCCCTCAGGCAGTGTGCTTGCGTCCACTCCCCGGGCCACACTCAACGATATACGGTAGTGTGCACATCCCAATGAAGGTCCCGCTCATGCTCTCACAGGCCCTCCTGAAACTCCAGGAATTGATCTGTCTTCAGTCACAATTTTGTGACAAAGTTGTTTGTTTTCTATGTCTTATTTAAGTTTTCAGGAGCCCAGGTGGTAATGCTGGATAGTGTTGGACTATTAAGAGCAAGGTCGCTGGTTCAAAGCCACTAGTCATTCCACAGGAGAAAGATGAGGTTATTGCTTCCTGTAAAGGTAGCAACTTCAGGATCCCTACACAGAGTCACTATGAGTCAGAGTCAGCAGGACAGAATGGGTGTCATTTTATTTAAGTCACTGTGGCTGTGGGTCCTTCCAAAACCATTGTGGCCTCATGCGGATGCTCTCCTTCATCCAGAACAGCAGTTTGTGCCTTTTTCTTGTGTAAAACTTAGCAAAGGAGTTCCTAATAAAATATAGTTGGATTGGGAGTCTTTTTCCCCTAAAAACAAAGTAAATACAAAAATAGAAACGAGACTATGGTGCTAATAACCAGTTGGAGAGTTGAGAGAGCTGAACTCTCAATCCTGATAGAAAACCATTGTGACTGAGCACCTGCTCAAGGTCATCCACAGCCTATGAGGTTGAGCCTATGTGTTGGGGAGTAATTGTGTACATAAAGTTAACCATTTCTCTTTCTAAAGATTCTGTCTAAAGCTTACTTTAAATAATAAGTTTTCCCCTAGGCTAGGTAAAGTTCAGCATTCATCATGTTAGGCCAGAGGAGGCAAATCACACCCACTACCCAGGGAGCACTGCTTCCAAAAGCACATTGCCTGTGCCGGGGAAGAGGGGAGGTACCCGGACCAGAAATGCTGACAGAGTGGAACCAGAGAGCTCAGCCCCCAGCTTCCCGAGGGAGCAGCTGTGATGGTTCACTTCTGGATGAATATGTTTAAGCAAAAGCCAAGGGCATGACTTGGGCAGCACGAAAAGCAGATGTGCAGAGGTTGTTCACTGCATTCCAGAAGTTCACACACTCTCCTGAGGCTCCTTGGCTCAATGGCAGGAAGTCATTGGTGGCTTCCACCTTCAATCCCAAAAGGTCACTGCCGTCCAGTGGATTCCAACCACAGTGACCCTGTATGGAGTTTTCAAGACTGTAAATTTTCATGGGAGCCAGCAGTCTCATTGTCCCCCCTGGGACAGCGAGCTAGCAGCCCGTTTTGCCACCAGGGCTCCTTCCTCTCAAATTCTGGATCCAGTCCCTCCGAATATCCTGCCCTGCCCTTGTCTAGGCTTCTTAAATGCGTTCCACGCTGCTTATGTTAGTCTGGGTGCATTCGAGAAACAAATCCACAGAAACACGTATGTATAAGAGAGTTGTATATAAAGGGTGAGTGCACATCAAGAAAACATGCTCACATGTGCTTATGCACCCGCTTTGTCTTCAGCGATCATGTTGGTGTAGGCTGGTGTGCTTTTTCCATGTGGACTTTGTTGTTTCTTAGCTACATGGCCCCCTGTTTATCTTCCAGCCTTTAAGACCCCAGACGCTATATGCTTTGATAGCCAGGCACCATGGTGCTTAACTACTACACCACCAGGGTTCATTAGCATGTGACTTATCTCCTGTCATTCACACTAGATGCTCAAAATAGCAGGAGACCAGGTTTCTCCTTTGTGGACACACCAGGTACTGACAGAACCAAGAACAGAGACACAGTTATATATCTTGACTATCATTTGCATATTATATGCCAGGAATCCCTAGGAAGTGTCTTGGAATGGTTCTACTCTGGTTCAAATTTCACACACCCTCCCAGTTTCCATACTGACTCTGCCAAACCCCTAGTAACTGATTTGCACCTCCTATCAACTTGGAGAAAACACCCTAGGCCAGATATAGAAGTGGACATACTTGGTACCCAGAAAAACTGTTCAGTGTTTTGAGGGCGGCTCAGCAAACAAAATGGGCACAGTGATTAAGCATTCAGCTGCTAACACAACGCTCAACTCTGTAGTGGTTCTGCAAGAGAAGGATATGGTAGTTGACCCCCCAAAAGAGTTACAAACTTGGAAACCCTACGGGTATTTGTATAGGGTCGCTATGTGTTCCAATTGAGATGATTGTCATAGGTTGGGTTTGGTTCAACCCGTCTTACTGAGGAGACTCCTTCTTTACACGCGATCAGTTACTTTAGAGGAAAAAGGCATGCCTGTCCCAGAACAATCCAAGGACTGGTAAAGGCAACACCCACAAAGACACTCCCTCTGCCTGCCTAACTCTAAAATGCTGCCCATAAAACACTCTGCCTGGTAATATCTGGGCAGCACACTGGGGAGGTGCAGCAAATGTGTGTTGAATGTATGAGGCCATTTCATAGTTTGGTTGCACGATCAGGGTGTCTGTCATAAAGCCCATCTCTTTGACTCCACCTCTCAGCAGAGATGAACACAAGCTTCCCGTTTTTTTCTCGGCAATGTCCTTGTCAAATAAAAGTTTCTTGTAGATCAGTAACTTGCCACAGAGCAAAAGATATGGGAAGAGGCTCATCTTTCTCCTGGCTATGAAATAGAATGGCAAGCCCCTCCCTTCAACACACACACACACGCACGCACACACACACACGCGTACACGCACACCCCTGCCTTACAACTACATTCGGTTGATTAGCAAACAAAGCTCTACAACCCAACTATGTGTTTTTCTTCTCCAGAGGAATGACGGACTTATATACCCTGCATTGTCTTTTTTTAATGGAATTGCCCCAGTTCTCCTCACCTTTCCTTAGATAGTGCAGTGAACTATTAGATGACTGCAGGTATTGAAAACTAGTATTGATTTCCGGTTTGTGTCACCTTTGGCTTTTAGCACCCTCCACTTCTCTAGTAAGCTTTCCATTGCTTTGGGGAAACTTTCTCTCTCTGAATTTATTATGTGAGGGTGGTAGTGTAATAATCAATGTGCCTATGGAGGACTATCCTTCATGACCTAAACTCATTAAGGGGCAGTGCCTGATGGAGCATCAGGTTGGAGGAAGGCCTATTAACAACCTGCATTATACAGATGACACAATTTTGCTGAAAATGAGAAGGACTTGATTCACTTGCTGATGAAGATGAAGGATTGATTAAAGCCTTCAGTTTGGATTATGACTCAATGTAAAGAAAGCCCAGACCCTCACAACTGGACCTATTGATAACATCATGATAAATGGAGGAAAGATCGAAATTGTCAAGGATTTTGTCTTGCTTGAATCCACAATCAATTCTCATGGAAGCAGCAGAGAAGTGAACAAATGACATATTTCACTAGTCAAATCTGCTACACGAGACCTCTTTAAAGTGTTGAAAAGCAAGAGATTACTTTGAGGACTGGGGCGGGTTGACCCAGGCCATGGTATTTTCAACTGTCTCATATTCATGTGAAAGTTGAACACTGAATAAGGAAGACCAAAGAAGAATAGATATATTTGATTAGTAGTGATGTAACTTGGATGAAGTACAGCCAGAATGTTCCTCAGGGCAAGGATAATGAGACTTCGCCTTAACATTGACATGTTGTCCGGAGAGATCAGTCCCTGGAGCAGGACATCGTGTTCTGGAAAGTAGAGGGGCAATGAAAAAGAGGAAAGCCCTCAACAAATGGGATTGACACAGTGGCTGCAACAATGGGCTCAAACTTAAGAACAACTGTGAGAATGGTACAGGACCGGGCAGTGTATGATTATGTTGTATGTATGGTCACAATGAATCCAAACCCTCACTATGACACTGAACAACAACAACAACCTGACTGAATCCTCTAGGAGGACTCTTGAATGTGAGAAAAATGGAACGAAGCCAGAGGAAGGATTGGAGGATGTCTTAAGTTTTGTCTTAATCTCCTTAACCAAAAATTATCCAACAAGTCAGTAGCCTTAAAACACTTTTCCCCCTGCTTTGGAGCTTACAGGTTCAAATTTGGGGTGCGACTCTAGGTCAGGGTCCTTCTTTGTGGATACCAGAAAGTTCCTTGGCATTCCTCGCTATCTTTCTCCCCGTACTGTGTGTTACTGGGTCTATCCTGGCCTTTAACTCAGAAGTGTTTAGGTTTAGGCTCAAGCCTATTCTCATATGGCCTCATTTTTTTAAACATTTTATTAGGGACTCATACAACTCTTATCACAATCCATACATATACATATATCAATTGTATAAAGCACATCTGTACATTCTTTGCCTTAATCATTTTCTTTTTTTTACATTTTATTAGGGGCTCATACAACTCTTATCACAATCCATACATATACATACATCAATTATATAAAGCACATCCGCACATTCCCTGCCCCAATCATTCTCAAAGCATTTGCTCTCCACTTATGCACTTTGCATCAGGTCCTCTTTTTTTTTTCCACTCCCTCCCCGCTCCCCCCTCCCTCATGTACCCTTGGTAATTTATACATTGTTATTTTGTCATATCTTGCTCTATCCCGAGTCTCCCTTCCCCCCCTTCTCTGCTGTCCATCTCCCAGGGAGGAGGTCACATGTGGATCCTCGTAATCAGTTCCCCCTTTCCAACCCACTCACCCTCCACTCTCCCAGCATCGCCCCTCACACCTTTGTTCCTGAAGGTATCATCCACCCTGGATTCCCTGTGCCTCCAGCCCCCATATGCACCAGTGTACAACCTCTGCCCTATCCAGCCCTGCAAGGTAGAATTTGGATCATGGTAGTTGGGGGGAGGAAGCATACAGGATCTGGGGGAAAGCTGTGTTCTTCATCGGTACTACCTCGCACCCTGACTGACCCATCTCCTCTTCTAAACCCCTCTATGAAGGGATCTCCAGTGGCCATACGGCCTCATTTATATTACAAAAGAACTCCCTTCTTTTCAAACAGGATCATGTCCACCAAGGTTCAAATTTCTCACATATTTTGAGGGGGCTACAGATCAATCCATAATGGTTCTTTTGGGTAGCTGTAACAACTGGCTACCAATCGAGTGACTTAAACAGCAGGCATTTGTTCTCTCACTTTTCTGAAGGACAAAGGGTTAAAATTAAGGTGTGGGCAAGATTCATTCCTTCTGAGAGCTCTGAAGGAGAATCAAAGTAGCCTCTCTCTGCTTCTGGTCACTGCTGCTAATCCTTGATATTTCTTGGCTTATAGATGCACTGATCCAATCTCTGCCAGTGTCTTCACACGGGGTCTCTGTGTGCCCACTCCCCTTCTTATAAGAACACACCAATCAGTGCATGTAGTATCCATCTGAAATCTAAACCCAGAAAGATGGAGCTCTTGAAATACTTATCTAAGCACATCTGCCAAGACCTCCTCTCCAAGTAAGGCCATAGCCTCAGGTCCCATGTGAACATGAATGGGTGTGTGTGAATGTGATTTAATGTACTACAGAGGGCACGCTTTGGCCTCAGGAGGAGTGTTTCGCCATTACCTGCTTCACAGCCCTGAGATTGCCCAGGCATTTGCCACATTTTCTTGTCTTCCCAACATTTATCCACCATTAGGCCTTTTTCCCTAAGTTAGTCAAGCGTCAGTTTCTGTCACTTGTGATCATGACCCTCCCTCCCGCCCAGGTCACAAATTTAAAGTGACACAGGCAGTTTCTTTAATGGGCACTATGTTATCCTGACTAGCAAGCATTGCTAAGGAGGGAGGATGAATCAGGGAGAACCCGCTTGCTTCATCTAGCTTCAGGGCAGTCCACAGAGGATTGATCCCTGAGCCACTAACGAATTTTGCAACTGTCACAGAACAATGCAAATAAGTAAGATCCACATCTGCTGAACACCATCATGAGGTCAAACTGTTTGTAAATAAATGCCTGTTTCAAAGAGTGAGTAAATCCTATGGTAAGGAGTGACAGGGCTTTGTTGGCATAAACCCAGCAAGGCATTATGGGTCGGATATTAATGAACTCATGCTCCTGGGCCTCACAGAGCCCCAGCTCAACTGCTTCAGCTTGTTGACAAACTGAACTCAGGGTACCCGGAGAGAGCACTACCATTTTGATGAACAAGGTTGGTTGGGGATGATGCTTCCTAACTTGCATTTTAATATAAATTTGATGATTCATCTGAGCAATGTGGAAAGAGCATTCAGATAAAAGAGAGGGACAAACATCAAGTGACCAGAGGATGAAACTTCTTTCTAATCTGTGCCCACTGGAATTGCTTCTTGGGAAGGTATTTTTTGGGGGTGTGGGGTTGTTCCCCTACCCTGCTCCAAGCCTTCCTCCTCATGCCCACCCCCACCCCAGCATACATCCTACTGGGAGAATGTCTCTGAATAATGAAGTTTTAATAAATGAAGCTTTAATGAGCCTGATAGTCTGCCTAAGACCCCTTCAAACTGTAGTCTTTCATTTGTATTCTTCCATCCTTTCTGAAGAAATGAACCTGATGGCAGGTAGTATGTTTCCTTTCCAGGATGAGCTGATAGAGCCTCTCGCTGCTGCAGTGAGAGGTGAAACATTAAAAGGCCCTCTGTGGCCATGAGACATGCCCACTCTCCAAGAGACACTGGGCAGGTTTTCTGAAGCTCCTCAGAATTGACTAGTGGCCCTGGTCCACCCATCTCAACCAACCCAGTCTTCATTTGCACTGCATGCCCTCTCTGAGCTCCAACTGCATGCTTCATTTGAGGATGACAAAGCCTCTATTGTCTGAGAAGATGCGCAGACATATGAACTAATCAATGCTCCCCCTGTCCCCGGGGAGTGTGAAATTCTCCCATCATGACCCACCAGCTTCCCTGGAAATTCCTGTCTTAACTCAGGCACTTAATATCAATGGTGTCTCTGCTTCCTTTCTTCTTGCACACCCCCCCAGGCATTAACTGTCATCCTTCCTCTCCCTAAAATATACTTTGAATCTATTCACTTCATGCCATTCCTACTGCCCCAAGGTGTGTCTTGCATTGACTATGAAACTAGATTCTGTATCCATTTTCCAGGGCTGTCAAAACAAAGCATCGTAAATCAGGTGGCTTTTAAGAACAGTCCACCACCTGTCTATCAGTTCGTGGTGCAGTGGTAGCTAGAGTGCTGCTGTGAAATTGGAAGCTGTGCCACCGATATGACAAACCCCAGAAGGGTCAGCAATGATGGGCAGGCTTCAGTGGAACCTCGAGCCCTGTGGTGCTCAACCTTCCTTTAATACAATTCCTCATGTTGTGGTGACCCCCAACCATAAAATCATTTTCCTTGCTACTTCATAACTGTAATGTTGCTACTGCCATGAATCGGGTGACTCGTGTTAAAAGGTCGCTGGACCCCAAAAGGGGTCACAACCCACAGATTGAGAACCACTGCTCTAGCCTAAGGCAGACTAGGAAGAAAGACCTGGTGATCTACTTCCAAATATTAACAAATGAAAGCCTATGGGTCACAAAAAAATATGGTCCTATAGAGTGCTGGAAGATGAGCCACTGACCTGCAAACAACAGCTACAAAAATAGACTCAAACACACCAACAAAGGCCTGCTGAACTCCAAAGCCCTAACAAACCCACTGCCCTCAAGTCCATGCCAACTCATAGCGGCCCTATAGGACAGGGGCGAACTGTGTATTAGTCTGGGTATGCTAGAGGAAAATCGAGTGAGACTCATGTGTATGAGAGAGAGTTGGTGGTTTTTAAAAATCATTTCCCTATTATTTAATCATTATATTAGGGATTTATACAACTCTTATCACAATCCATCCATCCATCCATTATAAAGCACATTTATACATTCATTGCCCTCATCATTGTCAAAACATTTGCTCTCCACATAAGCCCCTGGCACCTGCTCCTCATTTTTCTCCTCCCTCCCCACTCCCCCCTCCTTATGAACCCTTGATAAATTTTATTGGGGGCTCATATAACTCTTATCACAGTCATTCCATCCATCCATCCATCCATCCATCCATCCATCCATCCATCCATCCATCCACCCATTGTGTGTCAAGTACATTTGTACATGTGTTGCCCTCATCCTTCTCAAAACATTTGCTTTCTACTTGAGCCCTTCGTATCAGCTCCTCATTTCCCCACTTCCATCCTCCTCCCCCTCCCTCATAAATCCTTGGTAATATATAAATTATTTTGTCATATCTTACACGTCAAACATCTCACTTCCCCCACTTTTCTGTTGTCCGTCCCCCAGGGCAGAGATTTTATGTAGATCCTTGTAATCGATTCACCCTTTCTACCCCACCTTCCCTCCACCCTCCTGGTATTGCCACTCTCACCACTGGTCCTGAAGGGATCATCTGTCATGGATTCCCTGTGTTTCCAGCTCCTGTCTGTACCAGAGTACATGTTCTGGTCTAATTCTACCTTATAAATCCAGAGAGAGAGTTTTATATCAAACAGTAATTGTACATTAAGCAAACGTCCCAGCCCAGTGCACATCAAATCCATAAGTCTGGTATTAGCCCATATGTCTGATACCAATCTATAAATTCCTTTTCAGACCCATAAAACATGTGCAGTGATGCTGAATGCAGGATAATCACAGGCCAATGGGTGGAAAGTCTTGTGGATCCAGTGGCATTGTAAGCATCTCAGTGCTGGCTGCGATCTCTCTGAGGCTTCTTTGGCTTCAGAGGTCTGGTCGCATCCATTTGGCTTGCCTTCTGCAATGTCTCCCAAGGAGTAGCAGAGAGAGAGAGAGAGAGAGAGAGAGAGAGAGAGAGAGAGAGAGAGAGAGAGAGAGGTGTCTTCCACCTCCAAGGAGGAAGTACCAGATTTCTCAGAGTTCTCAGAAGGAGGCTATGCCCACATAAAAATCTCACTGACTATCTCCAGATTGGCAGCCTAAACTCCACGCCTACACTCCTAATCCTTAACTTGACACAAGATTAGGTGACTACCACAGGCTCCTAATCCATAACAAGCCCGTTTATTTTTTCCCTGCATACCGACACCAATCCAATACCCAAAGCTTTACACAATGGGTGGAGATCTACTTCTAAAACATGAATATAGAAAAATCGCTTTTGCTTGAAGGCTCTCAAGGAAATGCTCACTGAAAACTCCATTCCTATTATCTCACCTCCCCCAAATTAGTCTTCTTCTGGACTTTCAGTCACACCAAGATCTCTCCTGCCCCAAGGCCTTTACATGCACTGTAACCTCTTCCAAGCCCTGAAGTGCCAAGTTCAAAGTTCCAGTTAATCTCCCTGATCCTGAATTTTAAGAACTGTGTGTTTGGGAGGGAAGGGGTTGGGCTGTTTGTTGAACTGCTGGGTTTTGGAGCCATTTGTCATGCAACCTCATTTTGTCAATGACTGGTTAATTAATGCAGCATTCATTTGCCCTTCTTCCACTCACAGCACATGGCTTGTATCTTTGGGATCACTCTTCCACCATGCTCCATCTCCATGCTTCTGCTGGCATTGACCCAATCTGCCAGCTCCAGGCCTGGCTAGTCAGGGCATGACTTTCCTCTGTCCAAAGGGACTGGGTCAGACTCAGTATGAGACTCATGCTAGGTTAATGATATCTAACCCTAAAAAATGCCCCAGAAACAATTTCCTCATTGCCAATGAGTCCATTTTGAATCATAGAAGGTCCCTGTGGGGTTTCTCAGACTGTAAATATTTATGTGAGCAGAAAGTTCCATCTTTTTCCCTATGAGGTAGCTGGTAGGGTAGCACTGCCAACCTTGCAGTTAGCAATCCAATGCTTACCTGATAGTACCACCAATGATTAGAAAGGAAAAGAGCCTCTCTCTAATAGAATTCCTGAGCTTCTAGATAAAACTACAGCTGTCATCAGGAAGCCTGCGTGAAACTCAAAAGGAAACAGCTCTGAAAGGAAAAGGTTCAAACTCTGATGGTATCAACTGAGTGCCAGAACCCAGCTATTCCTGATGCTCTGTCTCCAGACTTACAAATTCCATAAACCTACCCATTAATTCCTTCTCCTGCTCCTTCCCTTCTCACGCCCCAAGGTACTTTGACTTAGCTTTGAAGGCACTCACAACTTCACGGGTTCTGCCTTGCACAGGTGTCTGCTTGCTTCCAGTTCAGTCCTGACATTGTCCCTATCTTTAGCCATGTTAGGCTTGCGTCCTAGAGCTTTCCTTTGCTTGTCTCCCTATTGCTCTTGTCCTATGAAGTCTGTGGCTTTATCTTTAAGTCTAAGTCCTGCCCTTTCGCTTTCGTAGAAATCTGTCTCTGTATCTTGGCTCATGGCAGGTTGTGTCCTTCAAAGATGACTGTCCTAATGTTGCACATCGCACATTCTCTTGTTACAAGATGAGTTTGTGTTCATTTTTCCAGAAACAGGGCCTGCTTTCCCTCTTCCTTGCATCTTGGCAGGCCTTTGACTATGGCAGAAGTGTTGCTCTGTGACTTCCACCTGGTCGTATTGGGTTGTTCACCATTGGGACCCTGTCAGGATGTTGCAAGGAAGACCAAGCCAAATGAAAATGTCACATATAGGGTTCTTCTTGAGCTCCAACCAATAGAAGTATCATTCGTGTGAGGGAGTGAGTCTTAAGAGAGCTGCAGCCTCTGTCCTTTGAGCTACCCCAGCTAATGCTTGATGAAGCCAAAACTAGTGTCCTCACTGAGCTCTGCCCAGATTGCAGATTTGTGAGCAAAATTGATATCATTATTACTTTAAGATGTTATTTGTGGGGATACTTTCTGTTAGCAGCAGATTATCAGAATAGTGCCTAATCAGACTGCATTGCCAGTTTTACTCTCTCTCTCTCCATATATAGATATAGATATCCTCCACTCATCTGTCAGTTGGTTGTACTATAATGGTTTGTGTATTGTTATGGTGCTGGAAGCTCTGTTCCCAGAATTTCAAATACCAGCAGGATTGCCCATGGTGGACAGGTTTCAGTGAAGCTTCTAGACTAAGACAGACAAGGAAGAGGGGCCTGCTAGTCCACTTCCAAAAATTACTGAAAGAAAACCTTATGGATCACAAGAGAACACTGACTGACTAATGTGTTTTGGACACACTATCAGTGGACAATTGCTAGAGGAAGACATCATATTTGATTAAATAGAGGGACATGGAAGATCCTTATTGAGGCAGATTGACCTAATCGCTGCAACAATGGACTTCAACATTCAGGAATGTGTGACAATGGTGCAAGATCAGACAGCACTCCATTCCATTTCATATAAGGTCTCCATGGATCACAGTAGACTTGATGGCACTCTCTATATGTTTGTCTTCAGTGACTTCCCAGAGGGCTGCTCTGCCTGGCAGCCTCTATTCTTCATGCTTCCAAATGGGGAGCACAACAGGTCCATAGTCACTGATATTCCCCTCAATCCCCAGGTCAAGTAAGGAGGCATGAAACTAACTATGTTGTTCTCTTTGCCTTGTCTCTCTTCCTTTTCCCCTCCTCCAACAGGGCTAGAGGGGGTAAATACTTACCTTGCAGTCTAGAAGAGAATTTCTTCCACACCAAAATCTTCTCCTTCCTCAAAAAGCACATACATGCTTTTCGCCTTGTTTTGAATTAAAATGGCAGATGGGATGGTAGGAAAGAAAATGAACTAGTCTAACAGAATGGCCAAACAGATTTACCTTCCACATAAGAATGTAAATAACTCCTCAATCTTGTTATAGAGTCATGATATGATGAGCTCCATCAAAGCAGAGTAGAACACCACGGAGGTCAGACCAGAAAGACCATATTGAGTTGATTTTGTATGAGAGATTCTAGTTGCTAATTATACTTTTCATAACAGACAGATGGCAGGTATAGAAGCCCAGACTTTAAATGTCTTTATCTAATTGCCTGCCTAAATATATATTTGCAATATGGTCCTCAAAGGGAATACTTTCTTTACCTTAAATTCCATTTCTTTTTCCCCTTTTTTATGTAATTTTATTGAAGTATCATTGATGTACAATAAACCATAGTGTGTTTTGCTCTTTGAGGTTTTTAAAAAGAATCATTTTATTGGGGGCTCCTACAACTCTTATCACAATCTATACATACATCCACTGCGTACATTTGTTGCCATCATCATTCTCAAAACATTTGCTTTCTACTTGAGCCCTTGGTAGTAGCTCCTCATTTCCCCTCCTTCCCCCTTCCCCTCCCTCATGGACCCTTGATAATTTATAAATTATTATTCTGTCCTATCTTACACTGTCCGACATCTACCTTCACCCACTTTTTTGTTGTCCCTCCCTCATGGAGGAGGTTATATGTAGATCCTTGTAATCAGATCCCTCTTTCTACCCCACCTTTCCTCCATCCTCCTGTTATTGCTACTCTCAGCACTGGTCCTGAAGGGGTCATCTGTCCTGGTTTCCCTGTGTTTCCAGTTCCTATATGGACCAGTGTATATTCTCTGGTCTAGCCAGGTTTGTAAGGTAGAATTGGGATCATGATAGTGGGCGTGGTAGCATTTAGGAATGAGAGGAAAGTTATATGTTTCATCGTTGCTACACTGCATCCTGACTGGCTCATCTCCTCCCAGCGACCCTTCTGTAAGGGGTTGTCCAGTTGCCTACAGATAGATCTTGGATCTCCTAACTGTACCCGCCCTCATTCACAATGATATGATTTTTTTGTTCTTTGATGCCTGATACCTGATCCCTTCTACATCTTGTGATCACACAGGCTGGTGTGCTTCTTTCATGTGCGCTTTATTGCTTCTGAGTTAGATGGCCACATGTGAACCTTCTAGTCTTTAAAACCCTAGACTCTTTATCTTTTGATAGCTAGGCTCCATAAGCTTTCTTCACCTCATTTGTTTATACACCCACTTTTTGTCTTGAGTGATTGTGTCGGGAAGGTGACCATCATGGAATACCAGTTCCTTAAATTCCATATCTATAGGCTTAAGTCTTACCCACAGGAAACCTATTTTTATTTTATCCCTGGAACAAAATCTTGCAATAATTTTCTCTTTTTGGGCAAGTCCATCCTCAATCACTTATCCTTTAACATTTACAAGAATTTATCTGTAACCAACCCCATTTACATAGTCTCATTCATGCTATTTCCACAATAATTGCTAATAACCCTATTTTTTAGAATCGGCAGAAAGCATCAGCATCAATATCCCATTGCCACTGGGTTGATTTCAACTCAGCGGTACCCTATAGGACAGAATAGTATTGCCTCATAGGTTTCCAAGGCTGAAAAAAATCTCTTTATTGTGAGTTGGGTGAAGGTTTACAGAATACATCTGTTTTCCATTTGACAGTTCACACATATTTTGCTTCATGATATTGACTGCAGTCTGCTCAACGTAATATCACTTATCGCACTTCCTCCTTGTATCTCCTGTTTCCATTCCCCCTTCTTTCCTGACCCCTCTGAACTTTATCTTTGAATAAATTATATCCTTTTGATTCAAAGAGTTGATTAGTGTTACTTTTTACCTTATAGATCTACCTATTGTTTGGCTGAAGATTGAGCCAAGGGAGTGAGTTCAGTTCCAGATCTGAAGGTGCCTAAGGACAACAGTCTTGTGGGTTCCAAGAATCTCTCTCTGAGCAATACCACTGAACATTTAAAATAAGTTTAAACTTTGTTGCACATATTTCTCCTATTCTATCCCAAAATTCCAAAGCAAACTCATTATCATTGTGTTGAAGCTGACTCATATAGACCCTACAAGATAGAAATGAACTTCACCCTTTGATTTTCCAAGGCTTATATCTTTACCAGAGCAGACAAACTCCTATTTCTCACATGGACCAACTGATAGGTTAGAACCACTTTCCTTGTGGTTAGGAGATCAATGAGGAGTCCACTCTGCCATTAGAGCTCGTTAAGATTGCGATCCAGCATCCCCTAATGCTATCCCTCTCCGATCAGTTGGTAGTGTTAATCAATGTAAATCTTAAGGGGGTCAGACTGCCACATCGTAACTCTTCCTTGGGGAAGATGGTGGGTTTGAACTGCTGATTGATTAGCCCTTAAGTGCTTAATTACTGCCTCACCAGGGTTCTCCTTAACATCAAAACAGTGGACACTTATTGGTTTATCTTACTGGTCTCTGTTCCCTAAAAATTGCACTTCATCCACAGGGTTTTCTTCCACAACACACAGCTGCTAGTGTTTTTGGTTTGTTTTTCCACATGACTTCACCTTCCTGGTCAAAGCTGATTTGTCCAGGGCTAAACACACAATGAAAACATAGCCATATTTGCACACTACAAAATTTGAAGTGAGACAGCAAGCTATTTGTTGAGTTTTTTGAATGACTGAAGTCTATAAGGAAGTGTTATGATACAGGAAACAGTGAGTTTTGATGTCCAGGATCTATGCTGGGGACCCAGTTGGCACTCCGAATGACTATTCAAAGTGATGGTATGAATTCTCCTCTTCCATGACCTACACATATAATAGCTATAACCACTAAGTCCATGATTTGACAAATGTCTTGTGTGATTGAGTTTGGGTTCCCCATAGGATTAGATCCTGAGACAAAGGTTTTAATTAAGCCATTTTCTGAGGAGATATCAATAAGGAAATGGGAAATAGAAAAGAGAAAGAAGGCAGCCAATGAAAAGTACATTATCAAACAATTTTAAATTGTGAGCAACTGGAGGTTAATCTTACTGGAGACACTGTAGAAAATCCACTAGTTTCTGCCCAGAATGTGAGGGAGTGTGGCTATTTGTCCAACAACTCCTATGGGTCATTGGTTAAGGGTTACTCCAGGAAGCAAGAATTAACTCCACAACCTCCTAAGCCATGCATGCTCAGGTACAGTGGTCTACAGAAACTAGAGAAAGCAAGAAGAGAGATGTGCTGGCCATTCGGAATTAGGCTAGCATGCCAACTTGTCAGACATGTCAGGTTCTTGAACTATCATAACTTGAAAGTCATCATGATCCTGTGAGATATACCACTGGTATTTCAAACACAAGCATAGTTACCCGTGGTGGAAAATTTTCAGAAAAGCTTACAAGCTAAATAGACTAGAAAGAATAACCTGCCAATCTACATCTGAAAAAAATAGTGGTGTTTGTGGAGCACATTGATAGCAGTGGAATATTGTTTCATATAGTGCAGGATGATGAACCCCTCAAGTTGGAAGACACTCAAAATATAATTGGGGAAGAGCTGTCTCCTCAAAGTAGAGTTGACCTTAGTGATATAAAGTTTTCAGGACCTATATTTGTTGATGTGGCAATGACTCAAAATGAGAAGAAACAGCAGTACTGCAATAATCACTAACAAGAAGATGGGATGCATGAAATATGGATCTAGAAAAATTGGAAGCCATGAAAAAATGGAACACATAAAGATCAAACACTCTAGGTGTTATTGAACTGAAATAGACTGGTATTGGCCATTTTGAATGTCACAATAATATGGTTTACATACCAGAGTAACAAATTTGAAAGGAATGGATGACTTTCATGTTAAAAATGAGAATGTTTCAACATCGATTCCAATGTTCACCATTGTTAGGTGTAGGATATATTACACCTACAAGGATGAATAATTAATAGTTATTATTCAAATTTACACACCAACCACTAATGCTAACAATAAAGCCATTGAGGATTTTTACCAACCTTTTCAGTCTGAAATTGATGAAACATGCAATCAAGATTACTGATGATTTGAATGCAAAAATTGGAAACTAAGGAGGAGGATCACTAGTTAGAAAATATGGCCATGGGGATGGAAGCCACATGGGAGATCTCATGATAGAATTTTCCAATAAGGATGGCTTATTGATTGAAGATTTATTTTTCAGGGATGTAAACAGTAACCATAGACATGGATCATGTATATTCGATAGAAATACACACGAATTAAATCAACTATATCTGTTGAAATAAACTACTATACATACTCGAGTATAACCCAAGGCAACTAATTTTATCCCCCAAAGCTGGGGTGCTTTTTCAGCATAAAAAATGTGCTGAAAAAACCTCGGCTTATACTCAAGTATTTACGGTATAAAGAAGTTCAATATCATCAGTCACGAGACTGGAGACGAACTGTGGAACAAACCATCAATGGCAAATTCAACTCGAATTCCAACAAAATTAAAACAAGTCCCCAAGAGTCAAAGTATGAATTTGAGTATATCTCATCTAAATTAGAGGATACTTCAAGAAGAAAGTTGACACATTGAACACAAATCACCTGAGATGATACGAGTTCTGCAATAATATCAAGAACATCATAAATAAAGAAATTCAAAGATAATTAAAAAGATAGAAACTAAAGAAAAGACAAAACGATGTCACCTTGAATGTGGAGTAGCTGAAGCCAATGAAAGAAATGATGAAGTACGAAAAAGAGAGAGAGAAATATAGAAATAATTGATGAAGTAAAGACGCTGAATAAAGAAGCTGAACATAAAATTTCAAAGGGGAATTAAAAAAGATGGAATAAAGAATTATATGAAAAGGTGCAAAGACCTGGAATTAGGACAGCAAAAATGAAAAGCATGTGCATTTCACTAGCTGAAAAAATTGAAGAGAAATTCAAAATACAGAATTACACAGATAGCATCAAAAGAAGATGAAAGGGATTCACTGACCACATGAAGCCCAGGCTCCACAGCGCTGAGTCCAGAAGACCAAGATAGCATAGGGTTCTCACTGCAGATTGCTCTGAAAGTGCTCACAGTAGTAGGCCCTGGATCAACTGGGGAAAATGTAGAACTCAAAATAAGAAGACTAACCTTAGGATGTGATAGGCACTAGTGGAATTCCCATTTGACACCTGACCTCACCTCCATGGCTCAACTTTCAGCCCCCAAATAGGAGACCTATACTGTCAACGATGTACAATTCAGAGCCCAGCATTTGTCAGGGAGTTACTCAGAAGGCAGGAAGGCATGGGAACGAAAGACCAATGGAAACGGCAAACAAAGGGAGGGAATAGGAAAAGTAGTATTGCATTGTAGGTATTGCAATCAATATCATAAAACATTGCTTGAATTGTAAAGAAAATCAATTTACTCTGTAGATTTTCCCTCACATCACAATCAAAACAGTGTAAAAAGAAAATAAGTCATATGACCGAGTACTCTGGTAGATCTTGCTGAAGACCAATTTCCAGTGTTAAAAGATGTCACTTTGAGGAATAAGGCACAGCTGAGCCCTAGTGGTATAGTGGTTACAAACATAATGCGTCAGAACCAACCAAGTTGGGTTGCTCAACACAAGATCAGCAGTTCTGCTCCCATACAAAGTTCCAGTATTGGAAACCCACAGGGATATCTCTCCCCTGTCCTATAGAGTTGCTAAGGGTTGGAATCAACTTGATGGCAGTGAACTGGATGTAAGCCAGGCTGACTAGAGACACAAATCAAGTGACACTCATATATGTGCAATAAATCGTTTTTAATCAAGAAGTCATTATAGTATTTCTATTTCAAGGAAATATCCCAGGCCAGTCCAACTCAAGTCCATAAGTCCAACACTAGCCCATAAGTTCCTTTCCAACTTACGCAGTTATATGCAATGATGCAGAATGCAGGGATGTCAAAGGCCAGTGATTGCAATGTCGTGTGGACCCAAGGTCGATGGAAGCATGGCAAGACTCTGGCAGCTCTCAACGTGGGCAGGAAGCAGTCAGGTGAATGCAAAAAGAAGGGGAGGTTCCCAGGGCCCTCCTTATGAGAAGGCCATGGTCACAAAGAGGCACCATCAGGCTATGGTGTGATTGACAGATTGGATACCAACCTTACACTTTTACATATCTTCAAACTGACATAAAATTATGTAACTATCATACTATGGCATTTTCAATCACCTCATATGTACTTGAAAATGGACAATAATTATGAAAGGTAAAATAAAAGTTGATGTCTTTGAATTATGATGCTGGTGAAGAATATTGAATATTCCATGGACTTTCAGAAGAAGGAACAAATCTTTCTTGGCGGAAGTAGAGCCAGAATGCTTCCTAGACGTGAGAATGGCAAGACTTCATATCACATACTTTGGACATCTTAACAGCTGAGCATAGTCCCTAGAGAAGGATATCATACTTGGTAAAGTGCAGTGGTGAAAAAAAGAAGGTCCTCAATGGGATGAATTGGCATACTGGCTGCAAAAATGGTCTCCAATATTAACTGTGAGGAAACAGGCTGTGGGTGCTATGAGTTAGAGCCAAATTAACAGTGTCTAACAATGACAACTCCCCTCCCGCGCCCCATCTGTCAATTTGCTGCACTGTGGTAGCTTGTGCTTTGCTGTGATGCTGGGAGTTAGTCCACTAGTACTTCAAATACCAGGCAGGATCACCCACGGTGAACAGATTTCAACACAGCTTCCAGACTAAGAACTGACAGGACGACAAAACAATCAGTCCACTTCTGAGGGATTCACCATTGAAAACTTTATGCATAGCAGTAAAATATTGTCTTTTATAATGCCAGAAAATGAGTCCCTCAGATTGCAAAACGATCAAAATATCACCGAGAAAGAGAGCTTCCTCAAAGTAGTGTCCACCTTAATGATAACTCAAAACCTCACAACAGGAGCTGTAGATAACATCATAATAAATGGAGAAAATATTGAAGTTATCAAGGATTTCGTCTTGCTTAGATTCACAGCTAATGCTCATGGAAACAACAATCAAAAAACCAAATAACATATTGCATTAGGCAAATCTACTGCACATAACCACTTTAAAGTACTGAAGATCAAGAATTTCACTTAGGATTAAGTTGCGCCTGGCCCAAGGCATGGCATTTTCCGCCACACCTTATGCATGTGAAATTTGAACATTGAATGAGAACGACTGAAGGAGAACTGGTGCATTTGAATTAAGGTACTGACAAAAAAAATACTGAAAGTACCATGGGTGGAGAGAAGAACAAATAAATCTGTCTGAGAAGAAGTGCAGCTAAATGTTCCTTGGCAGATAGGATGGCGAGACTTCATCTCATGTACTTTGCAGATGTTATCAGGACAGACCAGTCCCTGGAGGACATCATACACATTACAGTGGAGGGGTTGCAAAAAGAGGAAGACACCCGATCAAATGGATCGAGACAATTCCTACAACAATGGACTCAAACATAACAAAATTTTTGAGTATGGGGCAGGACCAGGCAATGTTTCATTCTGTTGTGTAGGCATTATTATGAGACAGAACTGACTTGAAGGCATCTAGCAACAAAGTGTACTAAAGCTTCTTCTGGCACCTTCATTTGCTAATGGATTATAATTCAAAATGAGAAAAATCATTGCAACCATTCATTAATAATCAGAACATGAAACGTGCAAAATAAGAATCTAGGAAAATTGGAAATCATAAAAAAACGGAATCTGACCTATAAAGATCAATATCCTAGGCATTGGTGAGTTGAAATAGTCCCTTTGAATCTTAAAATGATAAGAATGACTATGCTGACAGTGACAAATTCAAAAGAATGTGTCTTTCATCCTCAAAAAGAGCATTTTTAGATCTATCTTGAAGTGCAATGCTGCCTGTGACAGAATAATATTTATCTTCATACACAAGGAAGGCCGGTTAATAGAACCATTATTCAAATTTTCTCACAAACCACTAAAGCCAATGAACAATTGTACCAACTTCTTTAGTCTGAAATTGACCACACATGTACTGAAAATGCATTAATAATTGCTAACAATTGGAATGCACGCATGGAAACAAAAAGGAAGGAAGAGTAATTAGAAACTATGGCTTTGGGGATCGAAAAGAAGCTGAAGACTGCATGAAAGAATTCTGCAAGAGCAATAACTTCCTCATTGCAAACACCTTTATTCAACAACAGGAGCGGCATATATACATGTGGAAAACACAGGAATGGAATTGATTAAATCTGTGGGAAGACATGATAGAGAAGCTCAATATCATTGAGACAAAACAAGACCGGGGGCCAACTATGTAAAAGACTATCAATTACTAATATGCAAGTTCAAATCAAACCTGAAGAAAATTAAAATAAGAACGCAAAAGAGCCCAAATACAGTCTATATTATATTTGTGGTCGGCTGGGGTTTCTAGAGAAACAAACCAGTGATACTGATACATGTAGAAGAAGGAAATTTATATCAATAAAGAATTTTACATTAAGAAGTCCACACAACAAGAAACCCCAGTCCAACTCCAGCCCATAAATCAGATGCAAACTAGAGGCCCTTCCAGACTCCTGAAGCTGTTGGAGGAATAGCCCAAGAAACAGGAAAACCACAGGTTGGTGGAAGCAGAGTTGGGAGAATCCAATGTCAACAGGCAGTTGGCAGGCCACAGACAGCTCTTAGGGTCAGCAGGTCTCATGGTGATTGCCATCCCAAGAAGCCAGACGTAGGGTCCAGGGTCATTTCATCAGGAAGAAAAAGAGTGAGCCCATTCTCCACAGTCTACTTATAGCTATTAAATAGGTCATACCCCCAAGGATAGTGTGAGCTGCACCTTCTGAAGATCCTGGTCAAGCTAAATTGACACGAAACCTTACTATCACAAATATCTCACCTGAATTTAGAGCCTATCTCAAGAATGGTTCGGACATATTGAACATTAATGATCAGCTACCAGAAGACTTGTGAAATAGCATAAAGGTCATCAATCTTTTTTTTTTTTGTCATGTCACCTGTGGCTATTTATTTATTTATCATAAATCATTTTATTGGGGGCTCCTCAAAAAGATCATTAATAATACAGGAAAGAAAGAAAATACTACAGTGGATATCAGAGGAGACTGGGAAACTTGCTCTTGAACCTAAAGCAGTTAAAGCAAATGGAAGAAATGATGAAATAAAAGAGTTGAACAGAAAAATTTGAAAGGACAGCTTGAGAAGATAAAGTAAAGAATTATATTGTAACGTGTAAAGACCTGGAATTAGGAAAGCAAAAGGAATGGGTACAGTCAGCATATCATAAATTGAAAGAACAGAAGAAAAAATCCAAGCCTCGGATTACAATGTTCAAGGATTATTTATCAAACTATTGAATGATGTAGGGAGAATCCAAAGAATATGGACGGAGTGTACAGAGTCTCTGTTCCCAAGAATTAGTTGAGGTTCTACTAGTTCAAAAGGCCAAGAGGAAGTTGAAGCTGCAATGTAAGCATTAGTGAAAAGCAAGGAAGGGATAGGAATGGAAATATTTCAACATGCTCATGCAGTGATAGTCCATGTCAAGAAATTTGGAAGATAGCTATCTGGCCAACCAACTGGAAGTGATTAATATTTGTGTCCATTCTAAAGAAATATGACGCAACAAAATCTGCAAATTAATTTAAAATAACATTAATATGACATGCAAGTACAATTTTATTGACGATACCTTTAAAAGTAGTTATAGCAATATGTCAACAGGAAGCTGCCAGAAATCCAGGCTGTATTAAAAGAGGGCATGGGGTAAGGTATATCAATGCTCGTTTCAGATGGACCTTGGCTGAAAACAGGATACAAGGAAAATGCTTACTTACGTACTATTGACTATGCAGAGGATTTTACTGTGTATCATAACAAACTTTGGGTAGCATATGAATACATATGAGAACAATGGGAATTCCCGTACATTTAATTGTGCTCCTGTGGTACCTGTACACAAACCAACAGGAAGTGGTTCGAATAGAACAAGTGGATAGTGCGTGGTTTAAAATCAGGAGAGTGTGTGTTGTGGTTATATCCTTTCACCATATGTGTTAGACAGGGTTCTCTAGAGAAACAAAACCAGGACATTTATGATTTGATAGATAGATAGAACACGAAGGAATATAACAGCTAATTAGTCCACATAGCAATACAAAGGACTCAGTTTAACTCACTTCCATGCAACAGTAAATATGGCAGTACAGCCAGGCAGCAAACTGCAGAACTAGGTAAGGCAGCCACACACTGGTCTGATCACCAGAGAGCAACTGAGAGATAGGTGTGGCTTGCTGAGCCATTTATCTCTTTGCCCACGAAACAAACTGCTAACTTATTAATCCCACATGTTCTTATTGGCCAGGTTGGCACTATAAACCTACCTATCTATCACACTATACTTATTCAAATAATCTGAGAAGTTGCTCTGTATGAAGAAGTTGAGGCATCTGGTTTGGAGGAAGAATCATTAACAACCTGTATTATGCAGATGACCCAATCTTGCTGGCTGAAAGTCAATAGGCCTTGAAGTACTTACTGATAAAGCTCATATAGTACACCTTCAGTATGAATTAGTCTTCAACACTAAGAATACAAATGTCTTCTCAACTTGACAAATATAAACACACAACATCATTACAAATAGAGAAATGTAGCTAAACTCTATTTTACTTGGACCCACAATCAATACTCACAGAAGCAGCAGTCAATAAATCAACGTATTTCATTGGAAAAATCTGTTGTAAAAGACCTCTTTAAAATGTGAAAGAGCAAATGTTTTACTCTGGGGATTAGCAAATTATGCCTGCTTTTAGCCTTGATATTTTTAATCACCTTAGATGCATGTGAAAGGAGTCTTAATTTCAGTGTCTGGTATGGGTTGAATGACTAACAGCAAGGTTGGTGGTTCAACCCACTTGCTGCTCCACAGAAGAAAGAGGAAGCTATTTGACCCTGTAAAGATTTACAGCCTTGGAAACCCTATATGGTCACTATGAATAAGAATAGACTTGATGGTAATGTTTGACATATGCATGTGAAAGATGGACCATAAATAGGGAAGACTGAAGAAAATATGATGCCTTTAAAATATGATGTTGCAAATAATATTGAATATACCATGAATGCCCAGCAGAACAAAGAGGTCTATCCCGGAAGAAGTACAGCCAGAATGTATTTTAGAAGTGAGGATGGTAAAACTCCATTTCATATACTTTGAACATGGTATCAGGAGAAATTAGTCCCTAGAAAAGGACAAAATACTTGGTAGAGCATCGTCAAAAAACAGGTAAGCCCTGAATGAGATGGATCAACACAGTGGCTGTAACAATAGGCTAAAATATGACCATTGTGAGGATGTCACAGGACTAGAAAGGCTTTTATTCTATTGTGCATAGGGTCACTATAAGTGGCAGTGCGTGAGTTTTTGTTGATTAACAACACTGGGATATGAGCAATGTGCCCATGGCATATGCTAAACTGTCACCATGCTGGACACAGTTGATCTTTGTGGCTTTAGAGGGTAATTATTTAGAGGGTTATGATTCCACTGAATTTTTTTCTGTGTATTCAAACTATTCCATCCTAAGATTCCACATAGCTATCCAAACCAAGCTCACTGCCATTGAATCAATGCTAACTCATATCGACCCTACAGGACATGGGTAAAATTGTACCTGTGAGGTTCTGAGACTGTACCTCTTTACAGAGTAGAGTCCCATCTTTCTCCCGAAGAGCAGCCGGTGATTTCAAAATACCGACCATGCAATTAGCGGCCCAATGTGTAACCAAGAACTATTCAGGGAAGCTAGAGGGAGAGCATGAAAAGAAATGAGTAGTTGAGGTGGTTGGATGCGCATCCATCCCTTTGTTCTACTCTCTATGACTTTTTCTGAGTTCATTCAAAATGTAAATTAAGACACAAAATAGAATTCTACCCAACCCTGCTATATGCCTAAACAGTATCCATTTTTCTCATTCTTACTACTAATAGAAGCTCAATTTTGTTTAGGGTGATAATGTACCTACTTAAATCGCTCCCTCCTAGGCTCCCTTGCAGCTATGCATAAGCATTTGACCCAGTTTGGGCCAAATATGTGTAGGTGAAAGATACTGAGTAGGACTCCCAAGAAAGTTTTTGTTGTTGTTTAAGGCAAAACACTTGTCTGGCATAACCCATTTCATTTTTGTCCTTGGCTCTTCTGCTGTCATGCTCCCTAGTCAGAATATTGAAAGATGAGAGTCACATAGGTTACATGAGTTTGGCAGACCAAAAAGCATGCATTCTCCTATATCCAAGATGAGTCCCTGAGCAAATACGCCAGACCTAGGCTACCTATTTCAAGACTTACTATTGTATAAGACAAACCCCTGTGTGGTGCAAAGGGTTAACACAATTCACTGCTAAGACAAAGATGCCTTGGAAGAAAAACCTGGCAATCTACATTTAAAAATTCAGCCCTTGAAAACCTCATGGGGCACAGTTCTACCCTGAATCATATGGGGTAACTGTAAATCAGAATCAATTCAGTGGCAACTGGTTTGGTATTTTTGGTGTTAATATAAGAAAAATGAAGCTTTTGTGATTAGACCACTAGAGTCGGTTTGTTTTTTCCCATGTAGCCAGATGCAATTTGGACTGATAGAGAAATAATTAAAAGAATGTAGAGTTAAGTAAGCGTAATGATTATGGAACTAATCATTTAGCAATGGGCTGCTAACCACAAGGTCAGTAGTTCAAATGCACCAGTCACTCAGGGGGAGAAAAGTGAAGCTCTCTGCTTCTGTAAAGATTTACAGTCTTGGAAGCCCTATATGGGGTTGCTATAAGTTGTAATCAACTTGATAGCATTGTATTTGTTTGAGTTTGGTGACTAGTATGTAAGCTTTGAGGGGGTAGTAATAGATACTTTGAATACTATTCTTAGCACTATAGGTATTATGTCTTTTGCAAATGGATAAACGAACAAAAGCGATATTCATTTTGTGTTTTCTGTAGTTTTCCTTATTCTTCCAAGAAGATTGCTCAAGTGTTAAGACCCAGTCTTCTCTGGCATACTTGAATAAAAGAATAACTGATAGACACAGACTTGAACCCTGGCCTGTGTGATCTTGGGTGTGTCACTGTTTTTCAATCCATTTCTCATCTGTGAACTGGGGATTACACACGTAGCCCACAGGGTTGTTTTGGAGATTCAGAGTAATGTGTGTGTCTTGGATTGAGTGCCCTTGCATACCGAGCTTATTCCTCAGGCCTGGGTGCAGGGAGTCTATTTGAGATCTGATGGCAGGGAGTGGGAATAGGAAAGCAGACGCAAGACTGAGTTAGGGGGAGAAGCAATCACAATGGGAACGGGGTGTTGAGGCTTTTAATTTAGGATACAGGGGCTTGATTCCCCCAGGACTTCTGAGCAACATGGGTTCTGTCCTAGAATTGTCTACCAGAAACAGGAGGCTGGGCTCTTCTTCGCCTGTAGTGGTGTTGAGCATTCCTCCTAGTAAGGTGACCTCTCCTACCTTCCTGGGTTTGGCTTTCCATGCCTTTGAAAAGGCTTCGAGGCAGAAGGACATGGAGAGCTGCGTGCTGCACAGTTGTGATAAGACACCATTTCAGCAGGAGCCTGCACTTACATAGAGCCGTTCGTCACTGCTATGATGGATATCAGGAGGAGCCCTGGAAGTGCAGTGGTTACAAGTTGGTTTGCTAACTTCAAGGTCAGCAGTTCAAAACTACTAGCTCCAAGGAAGAAAGATGGGGTTTTCTACTCCAATAAAGAGTTGTAGTGTTTGAAACTCGCAGGGGGCAATTGTACACTGCCCCACAGGATCGCTATGAGTCGGTATTGACTGGAAGGCAGTGAGATGGTGTCAGAGATGGGTCAAAGGAATGTGGCATGGCAACCCTAAGAATCTGCTACAGAACCATAAAGTGCCTGGGATAGATGAGTTTATTGTGCTTGACCTTTTAAAACCATCAAACGGGCAACAGTTAGAAAGACAAACATACCAAGTGTCATTGGAGATCCGGGGAAAGCAGAGAAACACTGCTAATGATGCAGGTTTGCTGCACAGCAATCTGGCAGAGCTTAGTGAAAGCCCATTGAATGGACCCTAGGACCTAGTGAGCCCCTCCTGGGCGTACAACCAAAGAAGCGCAATCACTGAGTTGACTTTCATTCCTCATGACCCTATCAAACAAAGCTGAATGGTCCCGTGATGTTTTCAAGGCTTCTATTGGGAAGTAGACAGCCATGCCTTTATCCCACAGTGTGTGGAAGACGGCTTCAAACTACTGACCTTTGGGTTAGCAGCCAAGCACTTAATATCTCCCCCATCAAAGCTCTCTCCTGGATGGATAAAAACAAACAAAACCCCAGTTGATTCTTCCTCATTAGCAACCCTACAAGGCACAGTAGAATTGCTGCTATAGGTTTACAAAACTAAATTCTTACGACAGCAGACAGCCTCTCTTTGCTCCATGGAATAGCTGGTGGGTTGGAACTGCTCACCTTGGGGTTAGCAGCCCAACGCATAATTCCTGGGTATATAGGCCAAGCTATTTATCCAATTCACAGGGCCCTTGGGGCATTTTTAAAAGAATGGTCACCACGCTGATACCTGCAGTAGAGAAGAGTTGGAGCCGAATTGGATGCCAATCAACAGACAACTGAAGAAGGAAAAAAAAGAAAGATGATGATTGCTCATGACCAAGTGGCACGCAGCAGCACATGCAATTGATATGCAGCATGGCAACAACTCTTAATGACATTGCAAGGAGTTGAAAAGGTCAGAAACTGAATGAGATTTATATTGCAGTACCATTCATGGAAGCTGAAAGCCCATTCACCAAGCAGCATGGTCTAGTGCACATGGCTGTATGCCTATAAGGACACACACACACCAAGCACCCAGCAGGGGGTACTTGTCTGAAGAGGGGAATGGAAGTGATGTGAATGTGGAAAAGGAGGGACAAAACACAAGCAGGGCCTGACATTGATCAGGGTTCACTGTGTGCTATAAAGTAGGCATGATTAATCACTTCCCTGTACCAGAAGGCTGAGCTAGATTTTTAAAGCAAATCGAGTGCCTGGAACACAATGGTTGTTAGCTGCTGTTGAGTCAGCCTCCAGTCCAACTCACTGTGACAACCAGCTCCCAGTGACTCCATGGGCAATATTCTCCCTGGTCCTGCACCATCTCTTTGGTTGTGCATCAGATTGTGATTCACAGGGGTTTTCGTTAATTGGTTTTCAGAAGTAGAATACCAGGCTCTTCTTCATCGCTCATCTTAGTCTGGACACATCACAGAAACAGGTTCAGTCTCATAGCCGCACCCAACCAAGCTTCCCCATTTCAGTATCATAGCAACACAGAAATCAGTTCAGTACCACAGCAATAACCAAGCATCCCCCTGACAAATGAGTGTTGGATGCACATGAGTTGCATTGTCTTGGACTCAAACCCAGATCTCCCACATGGAAAAGGAGAATTCTACAACTGAACCACAATTTACCCTCAGAATATAATAAGTATCCAGTAAATGGTTATTAAGAATGTGGCTGCCAGGAAAATCCACCAATTTCCTGCCAAGGCTTAACACTAATATCTTCCCCCCCACACTAGAAGGCTGCAGAGGAATGACTTTCTCCATGCCAGCCCTGGTATCTAGACAAGGGACCCTAACACTGAACCACTGAGCCCCAGCAGGCTGGGGAGCAATGTCAAATTGGATGAGGGACAATCCTGGTTGAGTTAGTTCCCCTAAGCTCCTAGGGCAGTTTAGCATGTCCACAGCTGTGTTCTGAATAGCCATGCGATTACCACCGAGAGAAATTCTACATGCTTTCACACCCCATGCTAGTCGTTGCAGCCATCGTTGAGTACAGTTCATGCTCATCACTATCTAGAACTCACGGTGACGCTGTGGGTGAGCCATTGGGCAGGTAACCTCAAGGTTGGCAGTTCAAAGGCACCAGTTGTTCTCTGAGAGGAAGGTGAGATGATCTGCTCCTGTCAAGATTTAGCCTGAGGAATTTTATATAGGGTCACAGTGAGTCAGGATCAACTCAATGGTGTGGGTTTGGTTTATTAGACCCACCATCAGATCATATTTAATGTATTTATTAACATGTATATTTGCCACAAATCCAATGTCTTATTTTTATCACTGCATTTCAATACAATTTGTGTCCTTGTGATTCTGTATTTCATTGGAGGTATTTGGAAATATTATTCTGGGGAGTGGGCAGGTGTTCCATAGCCTTTCCTAAATGCCAAAAGGATCCATGGGGTTGCAATGGTTAAGACCCTCTGATAGAGTTTATCAAAGAGCCCTGGAGGCACAATGGTTAAGTGCTCAGCTGCTATCCAAAAGGTTGAAGGTTTGAACCCACCAGTGGCTCTGTTCTTGGAAGAAAAACCAGGCAACTCATTCTTGTAAAGATTACAGCATAGAAAAGCCTAGAGCAGTGGTTCTCAAACTTCCTAATGCCACAACCCTTTCATACAGTTCTCATGTTGTGGTGACCTCCACAACCATAAAAATATTCTCATTGCTGCTTCATAACTGTAATTTTGTTACAGTCACCCTGTGCAAGGGTCCCACAGGTTGAGAACCATTGGTCTAGAGAGCTCGGCACTGATGCATTGAGTCACTATGAGTTGGACTGGACTAGAAGGTTCCTAACAAAAACACCAACAATCATTTTTTACCATGACCTTGTTAACTCAAAAAGATTAATAAGCAAATTCACAAATGAGGACATCCAGTTGCCCCTCCAAACTGGAGAAGCGTGAGTTAAATGGTGACCCTGACCCCACGGTGTCCTCCAGCTGGTGCCATGCTGCCTTTATTCCTTCTGCCTCTCAGTTCTGTGGAGAAGAAGGGGAAAGGGAGGGAAAGAAAAAGAAAGAAATGAAAAGATAATTTTCCCAGCTTCTTCACATCGCTGAATTGAACTTTACTTTTAATAAAAGTATTATGAAATGGAAATGGTGCTTTCACTATTTTGCTTTCAGGTGATATTCAGAGACATGGTGCTGGTAATTATTTGAGCCGGGGAGGTTAGTGTGCAGATTTTCTGAATATGGTTGAGCCACATGCCCCCTTCCAGGCCTAGCATTTCCCTGGGCTATGAGAAGTTATAGACAGTCTACCCTCTTCTTCCTCTGACTTCGCTGCAAACCATGGACACACTGGTTCTGACTTGACCTGGCTCCAGTACAGAAAAAAATATCCTCCTTGCATAATTGTAGTGCTTGAATTGGAAGGCACCCAGATACAAATCTCTCTTCTGGTGGCATAATGGGTTATGTGTTGGGCTATTAACTGCAAGGTCAGCAGTTGGAATTCACCAGTCGCTCCTTTGGAGAAAGATGAGGCTTTCTTCTCCCATAAAGAGTTATAACCTTAGATGAGTATAAAAACTCAAAATGCATTGGCAGAGATTCCACAGAGAATAAGCCTCCATTAAATCCCCTGGGACCATTCACCAGGGATGGGATTAAACCCTGCTCAACATCAGTACATCAGAAAGTGTATTGTTGCAGATATGATTAGGTTAAAAATTAACATCTTATCATTTGTCTTTACTCTTAACACGTTTTTCATTTGTTCTTTTTTTAATTTTCTGCTTTCCTTTTTATTGAAAAATTAACTAATGTCACTAAACAAGTAGAGAATTTGTTAAATGAAAACCTAATCGGTTATGTAAATTTTCACTGAAAACATAACACAATTTTATTTTTACAAAGAGTTATAGCCTTGGAAACCCAGGAGGCCGCAGTATTTTCTCTCGATAGGATTGTTATGCACCCAATGGCAATGAGTGTTGTTGGATTTTGTTTCTTTATTGTTTTCTGTAGCTATGGTGGGGTATAGGGGTTATGTGTTGGGCTGCTAAACGCAATGTCTGAAATGGCAAATTTGAAATCCCAAGCCACTCCAAGGGAGAAAGATGAGGCTTTCTACTCCCCTAAAGAGTTCCAGTCTCAGAGCAGCCAGTCCACAAAGAGAACAACATGGCTGGCCCCACTATGAGACAAGATGCCCCTCAGTTACCAAGGGTGATACAGGGGACAGCACTGGAGACACAGTGTGCGAATTGCACCTAACCTGATTCCACCACACCGAGGCAAAGTGTGGTGGAGTGCAGTGGAACAGCAAGGGAATGGAGTGGCAAGGTCCCCAGGGAATGCTGAAAGTGGACTTTGGGGCCAGGTTGTGGTGCCTCAACAGACTGGATTGGAAAACACTCCTAAGGTCCAACAAATGATCCTTGAACTAACTACAAGCTCTTCTTTCTTGATGTGTTTTGTTTTGTTCTTTGTCAGTGGTTAGTTTTTGTTGTTTTGTTGTCTGGTTGTATAGTTTTGCTTTGTTTTCCTCTGTCTTGTTTTCGTGCATGTTAGTGTCTCCACAGGTCTGTCTAAATAAGAGAGGCTGGAGGAACTATCTGGAGGAAAAACAACAGGACCGACAGTTCCGGGGGCACTTGGGATAGGGGGAGGTGCGGGAGGTAAGGAAGTGGTGTTAACAAACACAGGGACAAGGGAACAACATGGGACTCGAAATGGTAGTGAGGGGGAAGTGGCAGGCCTGGTAGGGAATGATCAAGGGTAAGGTTACGTAAAGAAGAGGTATAGCTGTAACCCAGGTGGGGACGGAGCATGGTAGTGGGACAGGAGGAAAGTCAAGGGAGATGGAGGAAAGAGCTAGGAGTCAAAGTGCATTTATAGAGGTCTAGACAAAGACATGTGCATGCAAATATATATATGGATGGGGAAATAGATCTATGTGTCTATATTTATAGGTTTAGTATTAAGGTGGCGGCAGGACCTTGGGCCTTAACTCAAGCACTCCCTCAATGCATGAATACTTTCTTTTATTAAATTGGCACTCTACAATGCTCATCCTCCAGACACAACTGCTGAAGCCAAAGCTGGTGAACAAGTAAATGTGGTGAAGAAAGCTGATGGTGCCCGGCTATCAAAAGAGATAGTGTATGGGATCTTAAAGACTTGAAGATAAACAAGAGGCCATCTAGCTCAGAAGTAACAAAGCCCACATGGAAGAGCACACCAGCCTGTGTGATCACGAGGTCCCGAAGGGATCAGTTATCAGGCATCAAAAAACAAAAAAATCACAGCATTGGCTGCACACCTCCATGATACGATTGCCAAAGACAAACTTGTGCATAAGCAAATGTGGCGAAGAATGCTGATGGTGCCCGGCTATCAAAAGAGATAGTGTCTGGGGTCTTAAAGGCTTGAAGGTGAACAAGTGGCCATCTAGCTCAGAAGCAAAAAAGCCCACATGGAAGAAGCACACCAGCCTGTGCGATCACAAGGTGCCAAAGGGACCAGGTATAAGGCATTATGAAAAATATATGGTATATGATATATATATATATACACATAATAGTGAATGAAGGGGGAAGTGCAGAGTGGAGACCCAAAGCCCATTTGCTGGCCACTGGAGATCCCCTCACAGAGGGGTTTAGGAGAGGAGATGGGTCAGTCAGTGTGCGATGTAGTACCGATGAAAAACACAGCTTTCCCCCAGATCCTGGATGCTTCCTCCCCCCAACTACCATGCTCCGTATTCTACCTTGCAGGACTGGATAGGGCAGAGGTTGTACACTGGTGCATATAGGAGCTGGAGGCACAGGGAATCCAGGGTGGATGATACCTTCAGGACCAGGAGTGTGAGGGGCGATACTGGGAGAGTAGAGGGTGAGTGGGTTGGAAACGGGGAACAGATTACAAGGATCCACATGTAACCTCCTCCCTGGGAGACAGACGGCAGAGAAGGGGGGCGGGGAGGGAGACTCCGGATAGGGCAAGATATGACAAAATAACAATCTGTGGATTATCAAGGGCTCATGAGGGAGTGGGGAGCGGGAGGGAGGGTAAAAAAAGAGGACCAGATGCAAAGGGCTTAAGTGGAGAGCAAATGCTTTGAGAGTGATTAGGGCAAAGAATGTACGGATATGCTTTATACAATTGATGTATGTATATGTATGGATTGTAATAAGAGTTGTATGAGCCCCTAATAAAATGTTTAAAAAAAAAAAAGAGTTCCAGTCAGAGAAACTCTCAGGTGCAGTTCTACCCTATCCTATAGATTCGCCATGAGTCGGCATCAACTGGATGGCAGGAAGGACACATAACGATTCAGACCTGGGCTTAGTTTGGGTTCTCACTGAAGCAGACCCTGGCCAAAGACTTAAAGGCAATGAGCTTATTTAGGAAACTCTGAGCATGCAGGTAATGATGTGGCATTGTGAGCCAGTGGAGGGAAGGCCACCGATAACAAATAGATTGTGAATCCAATTACAAACCTGGGAACCTGCTGCTTAATCACTTAGGAAGTCTCCAGGGGTAGGTGTAGCACACGCCTCTCAGAGTTTTGCCATCCAAGGAGTGAGGGGCCTGGTCAGGGCTGTTCCCAGGGGCATATGTTCCTCAGCACATTCAGCCAGCACCAGCAAAGGGACCTTCAGAGCTGGCCCTTGGTGACTGAGGCGAGTACACGGAATCAGGAATTTGGGAATGAAGAGAAGGAGCACCGGGAATGTCTGCTACAGATTGGAGACTGGAAAGTCAACTCGGTGCTCCTCAAGGGGACAGGCGCTCCCCTCTCTGGATCTCACTTTTAACATCGATACACAAAGGTCGATTCTGTGAGGGTCACAGACTGGGGACTCCCATGGCCAAATGAGGACCTGTGTGGACTCTGGTTGGCCTGCTTATTCACTGCCATCTAGAAGATTCCAACTCACAGTGACCCTGTAAGACCGAGCGGAACTGCCCCTGTGGGTTTCTGAGGCTGAAATTCTATATGGACTAGAAGGTCTCATCTCTGCACAGCCCCCCACCCTATCCCCCACCCCCTGCTCCCCCAGTGTGACTGGTAGTTTCAAACTACTGACCTTCTACTTAGCTGCCCAACACATAACCCACTGTGCCATCAGGGCTCTTTGGCCTACTTGGCTTCTATCCAATGTTATTGAATCGCCTTTGAAAAAATCAGGAGGTTTTTAAGAAAACAGGAATTTTTACTTTCTCTAGAAAAATCGATCTGGCATCACTGGAACCTAAACTAGAGGATCCACAATTCCACGTGGCTCTGGGAATCTCAACATTTCTTCCTCCTGCTCAAAGTAAAATGGTTTAAGGGGACCTTTCACAGCTGGTGGGCTGGTCTCCTTTCTAGAAATTTGCCTCTGTAAAGAAAATGCATCTTTCTTCCCTTTTACCTAGTTGGGGGTGGTGAGGGTAGCAGGAGCCATTGGGTTAAGAAAAAACAGTCCAGGTAGCTTCAGTCTGCCCTGCCAGGGCTTTAGAGGCCAAGCCTTTTTTGCTCCAGCTGACTGGCCTGCTGTTTCCAGGGCAGCCCCACCATCTGTTCCCAGATGCAGGGAGGGAGCCGACTTTCCTTCATCACACCTGCCCCAAACTCAGGCCCAGAACTACTGTCTAAACACAGAACAACTTTTGTCTGTGGCCAAATGTGGGACCCCAAATTTCTTCCCTCTTTCCCGATACTCCTTCAGTGACTTGATGACCTGGGCCAGGCTGAGATGAATTAGCTTGCTCCTCACAGCTGGCTGCTGGGTTCCAGTCAACTCCCAGAGGCCACTGGCTGTGCCCATCAGTAGAAGTGGGAGTTGAGAACCCTCAGCTCTTGGCTGAGCAGCTCTGTCAGTCTGTAGCTGTTGACTGTAGCTGCTTCTGACAGCCAGTCTAGCTGGTGCTTTAAGTCATTTCAGTCGCTCCACTTCAGCTGTGATTAGTCTAGTCTCTGTAGCCTCAGAGGGAGGGAAAAACAAAACACCTCAATGACTTTGAATCAGAGTGGGTTATCCTCTTTTAAAAGGCAGAAAGTCTGAATTGGAGGATATTTTTGGGGGGGGGTCTCTTTTATGCATTTCACATTTATGAAATAAGAACTAACAGTATTTGTTCCAGTAAGTGGATCAGAACCACCTAAGGGCCCACTCCTCCCACCAGGCCACGCCTCACTAAAAATAGAGGTCCATCACTTGTCTGGCATTTTGTGGTACTGTGGTGACTTTTGTTTTGTGAGATACTGGGAGCTATGTGATTGGCATTTCATATACCAGCAGGGTCACCCAAAGAGCTTCCAGACAAAGAACAGACAATGAAGAAGGAATTGGCTACCTGCATGGGAAGAATGAGCCATTGAAAACCCTATGGATAGCAGCAATACTGTCAGTTACTAGACCCCCCATGAACAACAGAAGAACATTGTCAGAACGTGTGCCAGAAGATGAGCTCCTCAACTTGGAAAGTACTCAAAATACTGGCTGAGGAAGAGGAAGAGCTGACTTTTCATAGGCAAGTCGACCATAATGATGCAAATCGAGGATAGCCATCAGGACCTTCATTTGCTGATGGGCCACAACTCAAAATGAGGAGAAACAGTTCAACTCGTCATTAATAATTCAAACTTGGGGTGTATGAAATATGAATCTAGGGACATTGGAAGTCATTAAAAATGAAATGGAATACATAAAGATTGATATTGTAAGCATTAGTTAGCTGAAATGGACTGATATTGACCATTTTGAAACAGAAAATCTTACGGTTTACTCTGCTGGAAATGACACAATCAAGAGAAACAACATTGCATTCATCATCAAAAGGACATTTTAAGATCTATTTTAATGTACAATGTTATCTTTGATAGGATGCTATCTAGCCCCCTTCAAGGAGAACCAATCAATACAACTATTGTTCAAATTTATGCACCAACCACCCAAAGCCGGTGATGCAGAAATTGAATAATTCTACCACCATATTCAGTCCCAAATTTGTCAGACTTGCTATCAAAATGCTATTGGAATGCAAAAGTTGAAAACAAAGAGGAAGGATCAGTAGTTGAAAAATATGGTCTTGGTGATAGAAACCAAGCTGGAGATCGCATGACAGAGTTTGCAAGACCAATAAATTGCTGATAGCATATACTATATTTTCCAACTTCTGTTCTTTCCTCTTTGGTTCCAACATTTGCACTCCAATCACCAATAATTACCAATTTATCTTGATTGTATGTTAGAATTTGGCATGATTAATGATTTCTTCAAACATTTGATCAACAACAAAAAAGGTGACCATAAATGTGGACTTCTCCAGATGGAATACATGGAAATCAAATTGACTACACCTGTGGGAAGAGACAATAAAAGAAGCTCAATATCAGCAACTGAAACCAGTCCAGGGACTGATTGTGGAACAGATCAGCAATTGTTCATATGTGAGCTCAAGTTGAAGTTCAAGAAAATGCAAACAAGTACACGAGAGTCAATATACAACCTTGATAATAACCCACCAAATTTTGAGAACATCTCTGAATAAAGCACAGTGTCATTTAAAAAAATGGAAATAAAGAAAAGATACAAGTGCATGTCAGAAGAGACTCTGAAACTTACTCTTAATCAGAGAGTAGCTAAGGCAAATGGAAGAAATGATGAAGTAAAGAGCTAAATAGAAAATTTCAAAGGACAACTCGAGAATACAAAGTAAAATATTATCACAAAATGTGCAAAGGCCTAGAGTTAGAAAACCAAAGCAGATCATATTCAGCATATCTTAAACTGAAAGAACTGAAGAAAAATGTCAAGTCTCGAGGTGCAATATTAAAAAATTCTATGGGCAAAATATTGAATGATGAAGGAAACATCTGAGGAAGATGGAAACAATATGGAGTCACTGTATCACAAAGAATAGACCAACATTCAACCATTTCAGGAGGTAACATATGAGCAAGAACCAATGGTCAGGAAAGAAGAAATTCAAGATGCATGGAAAGCACTAGCCCAAAACAAGATGCCAGGAATTGCTGGAATATCTATTGAAATGTTTCCACAAGCTGATAAAGCACTGGCAGCACTCACACATCTATGTCAGGAAATTTGGAATACAGCTACTTGGCTAACAGACTGGAAGAGATCCATATGTGTATACATACCAAAGAAGGGAGACCAACCGAATGGTCAAATTATGTAACACTATCATTGGCATCACATGTGAGTCAAATTGTACTGAAGCTAATACAACAACAGTTGCATTAATTCATTGACAGAAAGTTACCATATTCAGCATTCAAGAGCCATCGTGGCACAGTGGTTACAGGTTGGATTGCAAACCCCAAGGTCAGAAGTTCAAAACCACCAGTCACTCCGTGGGAGAAAGGCAAGGTTTTCTACTCCCATAATGAGTTACAGTCTCAGAAACTCACAGGGGCAGTTAGTTCTACCCTATACTATAGGGTCAGGATGAGTTGTCATCAACTACAAGGCAGTGAGTTTGGTTTCCCAGAGATTTAAGCCAGATTCAGAAGAGGATGTGGAACAAAGGATATCAGATATCAGATGGATCTTGCCTGAAAGCAGTGAATACCCAAAAGATGTTTACTTATGTTTTATTAACACCCAAGGTATCTGACTGTGTGGATCATAACAAAACATGGATAGTTTTGAGAAGGGAATTCCAGAACACTTTGTCTTGCTCATGTGAAACTTGTACATGGATTAAGAAGCAGTAGCACAAATAGAACAAGGGTAGATTGCACGGTTTAAGAATCAAGAAAGGTGTGCATCCAGGTTGCACCCACCTATTATACTTTTTCAATCTGTATGGTGAGCAAATAATCAGAGAAGCCAAATTATATGAAGAAGAACACAGAATCAGATTTGGAGGAAATATTATTAACAACTTGCTATATGCAGACGACACAGTTTGGCTTGGTGACAAGGATGGGGGACTTGAAGCACTTGCTGGTGAAGATCAAGGATTGCAGCCTTCAATGTGGGATACAACTCAACACAAAGAAAACCAAAATACTCACAACTGAACCAATAGGTAACATGATGATAAATCGAGAAAAACTTGAAGTTGTCAAGGATTTTGTCTTGTCTGGATCCACAAGCAATGCTCCTGGAAGCAGCAGTCAAGAGATGAAAAGATACATTGCACTGGGTAGATCTGCTGCATAAGAGCTCTTTAGAATGTTGAAAAGTTAGGATGTTACTTTAAGCAGGAAGTGCACCTGATCCAAACCATGGTATTTTCATTGGCCTCATCTGCATGTGAAAAGCTTGCCATTGAGTGAAGAAGACCCAGGTAAACTGTATGAATTTGAACCATGGTACTGGCAAAGAATATTGACAGTACCATGGACTGCCAAAAGAACAAACAAAATCTGTCTTGGAAGTACGGCCAGAATTCTCATTAGAAGTAAGGATGGTGAGACTTTGGACATGTTGTCAGTGGAGACCAGTCCCTGGAGAGGCATCATGCTTAGAAAAATGGAAGGGCTGTGAAAAAAGGTTGAAGGCCCTTGAAGAGCTGGATTGACACAGTGACTACAACAAGAGGACTGAGCATAGGAACACTTGGGTGGATGGAGGAGGAGCTGTTATTGTTACATTCTGCTGTGAATAGGTTTGCCATGGACCAGAACCAACTGGATGGCAAACTAACAACAACAACAACAGGGAGAGACATTAAAAAGCCAAACTCACTGCCATTGAGTTGACCTTGATTCAGAGCAACCCGTGAGTTTCCCGAGAGTGTAACTTTTCACAGGAGGGGAAAGCCTGTTTAACCTACTACTTAGCAGCCCAGCCCATCACCAGGGCTCCACAAGGATAGAGAGAAGCACTGTTAGGGCTGGATAGGGCAGAGGCTGTACACTGGTATATATGAGGGCTGGAGGTACAGGGAATCCAGGGTGGACGATACCTTCAGGACCAAGGGTGTGAGGGGCGATGCAGGGAGAGTGGAGGGTGAGTGGGCTGGAAAGGGGGAACTGATTACAAGGATCCACATGTGACCTCTTCCCTGGGAGAGGGACAGCAGAGAATCGGGGAAGGGAAACTCTGGATAGGGCAAGATATGACAAAATAACGATGTATAAATTACCAAGGGCACATGAGGGAGGGGGGAAAGGGGAGGGAGGGGGAAAAAAGAGGACCTGATGGAAAGGGCTTAAGTGGAGAGCAAATGCTTTGAGAATGATTGGGGTAGGGAATGTATGGATGTGCTTTATACAATTGATGTATGAATATGTATGGATTGTGATAAGAGTTGTATGAGTCCCTAATAAAATGTAAAAAAAGAAAAGAGGAGAAAAAAATGATTAGGGCAAAGACTGTACAGATGTGCTTTATACAATTGATGTATGTATATGTATGAACTGTGATAAGAGTTGTATAAGCCCCTAATAAATTGTTTAAAAAAGTGATCCTCAATTCTATCTGAATCCTTGCCAGAGCTGCAAGTTGCCTTAATAAACACGAGCAAAAAAGTACCTCTGGCAGCAGACCGCTCAGGTTCAAATCCAGGCTCTCTAACTTATTGACTATGTGACCTTGGGCAAACCTGGACCTCTCTGTGCTTCCAAAGACTCACTTTCCAGAAGGGAAGTCATAAGCCAACTTTTCTTATTCCTCACTGGGTTGCTTTGAAGATGAAATGAGACATCTGTCTAAAAATGCTTCTGACCATCCCTTGGTTCTCAGAGCTCCACAAATGCTATGGATTACTGTTATTAGATTATGAATGATTTTTTTCCAAGGGTAGTGCAAAGATTAACATCAGTGCTACTTCTAGCTGAAAAAATATAAATCCAAATTTCTAAATAGCAGGGTCTGAATGGATGCGCTGTTAACAGCATCTTGCTTTTCTCCCATCACTTGTCACAGTAAATCTGATAAGAAATGCTGGGCTAGGGCCTGCAGCCAAGCCCCTCACTGGCAGCGTGCAGGATCTCAGGTTGTTGGCAGGCCAAGGGGCATCACAATGGCAAGAGGAGACTCCACAAAGGGCCCCTGCTTCCTCCACCACGCCCCCCTTCCCCACATTCAGGGTGAAATGTCAAAATACAATTTTTTTGTCACCTGGAGGAATAATGAGCCCCCTTTCCCGTTGCCTTGGCATCATCAGAGCGCAACAGCCACGTGGAGTAATCACTGTCTCACTGTTAATGCTGCTCAGTTCAAACATTTACACAGGCCCTGGCGAAATGAAACCCGTGCTTTCTACCTAGGTGGAGTTTGAGGCGATACAGCCCATTTGCTTCTGCTGAAGAGGCTACCTCAGAAAAACAGGAAATAAAAACATAGAGGGTGCCATTGACATTAGGTTTCTCGTTTTCTTCCTTTCTTCCCTACCTTCCTTTCTTCTTCTTGCCCTTCTCTTTCTCTTTTCTTCCTTCCCTCCCTTTGCTCACGTCTTCCTGCCTGCCTTCACCTTCCATCTTCCCTCCCGCACTCCTCCATTTCTTCACCGCTCCTCTCCCCCACCCCCACCTTTCTCCTTTACTTTCCTGCCTTTTCCCTTCAGCCTCCCAGTCTCCCTCCTTCACTCTCTCCCTTTCCTCCTTCCTTTCCCCACCTTGTTTTGATCCAGTGATTTGTACTCCTTTCTTCCTCTCATCCCACCCCTCCCCATTGCTGGAGAAACATCAGCTCCTTGTGGCGCTGGTTTCTTGGCGCCAGACCCTGTTCTTTGGGTGTTCACAAGTCTGCGTCCTGTGTGCAAACATAAGACAGACATATGATCAGGGTTGGACAGAAGATGGGATTTGACAGGTGTTCTGCATCCCAAATGTTCAGGAGGCAAAGGTAAAGTCAGGCTCCTGCCTTTAAGGTTATCTCTCCCATTGTAACTGCATCCCACAAAGGCTCCTGCCTCCTGGCCACATGAGGCCTGCTGCCTGCCTTCCTCTAGCTCCTGGGGAATTGGGGCAGCAGTGGCAAGAACAACAAAAATCCCCAGGAGTTGACAAGAAGGGAGGCTGCCTTGCTCGAAAGACGGCCCCCTCACCCACCTGCATGTTGTTGAGATGCAGGTTCTCATCCCTGTGGCTGGGCAAGAAACGCCTCCTCTCCAAACGCAGTGGCTTCAAACAAGGACCATCATCGTGTGGTTGCTGGGAGGCCACTGGGTCGTGCTTGGAGTCTCCCATGAGTTGGCAGTCACATGGGAGCTGGGGCAGGGGCCTCTGGTGACTCCAGTGCCTACACGTGCACTCAGAGGGCTGGCAGCAGAAGCTGGCCGTTAGCTGGGTGCTTAGCTAGGTTGTTGTTTGGAGTGTCTCCACGTGGCCTTTCCAGGTGGCTCAGGCTTCTTTCAGCATAGTGTTCGGGTGCTGAGAAGTGTCCTGAGAGGTAGCACGTGGAGGCTAGACATTCTAAGGGTGAGCACTCAAGAAGAAGTCTTTGAAGGGATTTTTCAGAAGCCGTGAATCACTTTGGGGGAGGAAAGGAGGTTGCCCAAACTAGATGTCACAGTGTCATCTTCTCCATAATCTATTGGTCACAGAGATCATGAAACATCCCAATTTAAGGGGAAAGGACATAGACTCTACCTTCCTATAGGTAGCCTGTCAAGGAATTTGGGGGTCACATACGAAGACTGGGAGACCCTGGGTGGCACAAATGGTTAAGGACTCAACGTATCAGGAGGTGGGCAGTTGCACCCCTCAGAACAAATAACTAATGGCCTGCTTCTAGAAGCCCACAGGCTTGAGAATCCTGTGATTTGTAGTTTCTCCCTGGCACCCAGGGGGTCCTCGGGAGCCAGAACCAACATAACAGCAACGGGTTGGGTTTTTGTTGGTTTTGTTTGGGCTAATATTAAAATGACTAGTATGAAATGATATATGTATTGTGTTTAACTCTCAGGACTCTGATTATGCTGAAGTTGAACAAAACCGTCTGCCTCTTCTATGAACGCCAGCCGATGGAGGCAAAGGGTGAGGGTCTAGAGGAAGAATGAATGTCAAATTCCCGTCCTCATGTTTCAGCTGTCCTTAAAGGGCACAGGGGATAAACCAGATGTCTTTTATATGATTTTAGCCTAATGACGTGCTAGTATGATGATGAGCAGCCTGAAAAGTGGTTTTAACTAATGTGATCCAGTATTTGAAAAGTTGACGATTTCACATCGAATTTTATATTCTCAGCATCTCAGTTACAAACAGAAAATCAGGCCTTAAAATCCTTGCATTTCCCCAAGGCAACAACAGTCTGGAGCTAGAATTTGAATGTCCCCTGTGGATGAGCTGACACGTGCCTGTTAACCACAGTCCCCATCCATCCCTATTGCCCCCAACACAGAGGTTGGCTACAAGTATCCTTTATCTATATGGCTAAAAAGGTTAGTTGGTTTGGATTGGGTTGCTAGTTTTTCCTGTTTTGTTTTTGCTTACTTTTGATTTTTGGGGGGCTAGGAAATGGTGTGTATTTTGGTACCATGTCTTCCAAAGCAAGAAAATAAAACCCAGTAAGCCAAGAAGGTCAAACAGTCTAGATTAATGATGAAAGGAGGAGCCCTGTTGGTGAAGTAGATTATGAGTTGGACTTCTAACGGCAAGATCAGAAGTTCGAAACTCCCCCCACCCCCACTCCACAAGAGAAAGATGAGATGTTCTACTCCTATAAAGATTTACAGCCTTGGAAACCCACAGGGGCAGTTCTATACTCTGTCCAAAGGGTTGCTATATGTCAGAATTGATTCCAGGGTAGTGAGGTTTTCTTGATTGACATAAATAATTTTTGGTGAGTATTGAAAAAACCAGTCAATATTATTTTTAATACACATCAAAGAAGGTCCACATTAATTGTTCACACAACCCTGCCACCTTCTTTCTTTATTCCCTTGCCTCCCACTCTCCTTTCTTCCTCCCTATGGTCTTTTATCTCATTCTTTTTCTTTCAAGGGTTAGCCTAGGAGTGGGAAAGTCTGACTAATTCTTAACCAAAAGACTAAATTGGTTTTATTGTTGGTGTTATTACTTGGGTTAATTTTTTTTTTCTTTTCTCTTCTTCTATTGGTTTGTGTCATGTAACCCAGAAAATGGGAAACATTTGGAACATCAAAACACTATCCTTTCTCAGTAGACTACAAGCATTAAAGGCAACAGAGATAAATACTCCAATAATAACAATAACATACAAGGATAGCTAAAGAGATAAATAGATAGATAGAAAAACCACAAAATCTTAGCAGTTGTGGGAAGGAGAATGGGACTAGCCCCATGAATAAATATAGGTTTGCCAGAGAATAGTTCTATATACATATTAGCATATACTACAAATATGACCATGAATATAATAGTGCATCCAGGAGGCATAGTTATGAAAATGTCTTAGCTATAACAAAACCCCTTGAGGGAGCGTGTCCTAAATATGGGGGATCAGGAACATAGCTCTGAGAGACCTCAAGATCAATTGGTACAAACTAGCTCACAAAGACAATGTTCTGTATCCATCAGGGAAGTGACTGGGGTCTTCAAAAGCTAGTGAGTAGCAAACTAAAAGTCAGTTCTTGGTCTCACCCTATGTGTTGGACAGGGTTCTCTAGAGAGACAAAACCATATTGCTAGTAATTATATATAAATATATCTATAAAGCTAGATATACAATACAAGAAATGAACCACTAAATTATATACAGATAGATAACACAAGAAACTAACAGTTAAATTATAAAACAGTGAGACACTAGCAGTCCTTTAAGGCTTGAGAGCCGCCAGTTGCCAGTCCCTTTCTGTAGAGAGAGCTGGGCTATATATACCCAGGCAGCAAACAGCAAGGCAAGTCACCAACTGTCACCAACTGTCGGTCCCCAGCTCCAGAGACGAACATTCCAATCCTGTGGGATTAAATGGACCTCAACTTACAGCGACACAGTCCACAAGCTAGGCATCCCACAGACAGTGTACCCCTTTAAATTGAGGCACAGAACAAGCAAGGTGAGGCTCACGAAGCCATTTATCCCTCTGCCCTTCGATTAATCCTACTTGTGTTTATCGGCCAGGCTGGCACAATAAACTATTGCACCCTGTCTGGAGCAAATAACAGTGAAGAAAATCAAGATGCCTGGCAACAATTAGTCCAAATCAGTAATGGACTATGCGTACCTCAGCCTCTATGATGCTAAGGTCAGAAGAACTAAATGGTGCCTGCCTATCACAAACAGCTGCTCTGAAAGGGATCATGGTACATGATGCTAGATAGAGTGGGGAGTAATGTGTAAGAAAACTGAAAGTCATACTACTACTACCAATAGTAATAATAATAATGATAAAAGATGAGGTTTATTGGTTAGATAGACTAGTGAGATCCCCACTACTATGGTCCTTCATCACCCTTCAGGTCTGGAACTGAATTCAACCCCCTGAAAAATAAACAGGTTTATAAAGTGAACCTTATGAGAATCAAAGATTGCAGCCCTCAGTATGGATTACAACTCAATGTCAAGAAGACACACATGCTCACAACTTGATCAATAGGTACCATGATAAATGGAGAAGTTTGTTGTTGTTGTTTTATTTGTTGTTATTTGTTGAAGTTGTCACGGATTTTTGTCTTGATGAGGTCTATAATCAATGCTCTTGGAAGCTGCAATCATGAGATCAAATGACGCATTCCATATGGATACATTTGGTGCACAATACGTCTGTAGAGTGCTAAAAAGCAAGGATGTTACTTTGAGGACTAAGGTGCACCTTACCCAAACCATAGTAATTTAAATTGCTTCATAAGTATGTGAAAGTCAGACATTGAATAAGGAAGGCTGAAGAAGAATTGATATGTTTGAATTGTGGTGCTGGTGAAGAATATTGAAAGTAACATGGACTGCCAAGGGAACAAACAGATCTGTCTTAGAAGAAGTATGGTCAGAGGGCTCCTTAAAGGCAAGGATGGTGAGACTTCCTCTCACATACTTTGGTCATGTTATTAAGAGAGACTCGTCCCTGGAGAAGGACATCATGCCAGGTGAAGTAGAGGGACAGTGAAAGAGAGGAAGCCCCTTAAGGAGATGGATTGACAGTGACTGAAACAAGGGGCTCAAGCTTGGGAACAATTAGGAGAATTATTCAGGGCTAGGTAGTGTTTCTTTCTGTTTGGCATAGGGTCAATGTGGGTTGCAACTGGCTCAATGGCACCTGATAAGAACAACTACACCAAAATGAATCATAGCACTGAGGAGCACACATTCCTCAGAACCATCAACCATTCAAAAGCAAATAGGCAGTATTTGCCCAAGGCCAAATTCAAAAGGCAGGCAAGGTTAGGGGAGAAGGGTGAATGAAAACAGGAAGCAGAGTTTCAATGGCATGAGTGATATTACATTGCAGGAGATTGTCATCAATGTCACATAACAAAACGTGTATAAATTGTTACATGCAAAGCTGATTTTCTCTGTAAATCTTAACCCACCTTACAATAAAAAGTTTCTTTTTTTAAAAAAAAAAGACACCATCGTTCATATAATAGACACAGCCAAAGATCTCCTGGACAATCCTAAAATGATCTCCCAAATGATTTGGGTAGTTAGCCCTCCCCAGGGAGTTCTACCCATTGAACCGCTGGGCGGTTATGGCTGCAATTATATTTCAGGCCAGAAGAGGCAGCAGAGGCCTGGTTGTTCAAATGCTGCAAAACTACCAGACAATGGGCAGTTTCTTTCCACGGACGACTAGCGGCTCTGTCATATCCATGTCTGGTGTTCAACACTTGGCGACAGAATCCAGCCCGCTGGGTTTGGGTGGGGTCTGTTTCTCACCCATGCTTGGCTTGGGAGTGTTCTATGGCATCCACAAAGTGGAGTCCTCTCCTTTCTGATGTCCCGAGAAAGCTGTTTTCTCCTTTTTCTCTCTCTGGCCCTCTTCCCAAGAACCCTGGGGTTCACTCTGCTTTCCTCTGGTTGATGTTTCTCAGGCAGTTACTTGACCTTGGTTCATCTACTGCAGGTGACCATTTGCAAGGAACTGTACCGTCCTTGGATGGTATTGTTCATGAGCTAGGCTGCGAACTACGGGTTAAAGGTTTGAGTTCACCCAGAGGTGCCTTCCAAGAAGGGCCTGGTGATATGCCTCTGGAAAAAAAACCCACCCCAGCCATGGAAAATTCTAGGGACTGGACTTCTCTAACACACTTGGGCTCTCCATGAGTCCGAGTTGACTCAATGGCAATTGGTTGCTGGTATCTGTCAGAGCCCCCATTAAAATGTGTTCTTTTTTCGATAACAACATAAACTCACTGCCATGGAGTCAATTTTGACTCAGTATAGAACACCCCCTGCGGTTTCCTCGCTTGCTAATCTTTAAGGAAACAGAAAGCCTTTGCTTTCCCCTGCAGAGTGGCTTGTGGTTTCAACTACTGACTTTGAGGTTAGCAGGCACCATAGCACCATGATTCCTAAGGATGCTGATAGAAAGGGAGAACCTTGTGGAATGTAATTTAAAATTCTTTAATTATCTAGACTTACTTAACTGGAAGAGTTCCAGAGACTATGACCCTGAGTTACTCTTCAAACCTTGAATTGAAACTGTCCCCTGAAGTCATCTTTAAACTAAATAACAATTTAGCTCTTAAAGGATTGCATCCTTGAGTATTGCAGTCTTTAAAAAATCAGCACAAAACTAAATGGGTTACAGATAATTCAAAATATATGTGAGAGGGTTGTGGCAGAGAGATTAAGTAAAAAGAAAGGAAACACCTAGAATAGAAAGAACAAGAATGTTAATTCAATATGAAGAGTGTGACCAATGTCACTGAACATTGTGTCCAGAAAGGGTTGAAATGGAACAGATTTTGCTTTGTATGTTTTCACATATCAAAATTAAATATTAGTAGAAATAAAAGAGAGACTCGCATCTGTTTGAGGCAGACTACCAAATACTGGGTTATATATAATGCTAAGTATTGAATATTATCCCATTTTCATATGGCAAGTATGGAAAGCCAAGGATGGAGTGAGGCATTCACAGGGGAGATGGCATTTGAATGATCCGGGAATATGGCTAAGAAGATGCTCATTCCCGAGTGTTTCCACTGGGTTCGCAAACACATCAGCAAATGAATGTCAAATAACCCGTCTCACCCTCTAACTCAGAGCTGTTCAACCAAACTCTCTTCTATGATGAAAATGTTCCAGAGCAGTGATCCTCAACCTGTGGGTCGCGACCCCCATGGGGGAGGGTCGAACAATGCTTTCACAGGGGTCATCCGATTCATCACAGTAGCAATATTATAGTTATGAAGTAGCAACAAAAATAATTTTATAGTTGGGGGTAGCACCACACATGAGGAACTATATGAAAGTGTCACAACATTAGGAAGGTTGAAAACCACTGTTCTAAAGGCATGACATCCAATCTGGTAGTTACTACATTTTATCAGGAAAGACCAGTCCATGGAAAGGGACATCATGCTCGGTAAAACTGAAGGTCCACAAGAAAAGAGACTGACCATCAAGGAGATGGGCTGACACCATGGCTGCAACAATGGACTCCAACCTAACAACCATGGCAAGATTTGGCACAAGATCAGGCAGTGTCCTCAAAGTAACATCCTTGATCTTCAGTCTTTTTAAAAGATCTGTTGTAGCACATTTAGCCAATGCAGCGTGTCATTTGATGTCTTGACTAATGCTTCCTTGAGCATTGATCTGGCTTAGGGTTTAAAAATTCCCCTTGGCTTCTCAATCATACAGGAGGCCCACACAGTGATCATCTTTCCTCACTGCAGAGTGTCATGCCCCACTCACATTGGTCTCCTTGCTGTTCCAGGAAGAAGCTTGGAGAATCCAATCACAAGGCCTTTTGCACTGACTGTCTCCTACCTGGAACACTTTCCCCACCGCCAGATGGCCACTCCTGTATCTTCCTGCCTTATTCAAGTTCTGCACTGTCAATGAGATCTTCCTTGGCTGTGATGCACTACTTGCCCCAAGTTTTCCATCCAGCGCAGTTTAGTGAGAAAAATCTCACTGCTACCTGCAGGGGTGGGAGCCTCGGCACTGGCATCTCAGAGAATGGAGCATAATCAGAACAGAAATGAGACCCTACCTCTCATGCTAAAAGGCTGCTAACTGCAAGGTCTAAACCACCACACAACCAACCACTTCTCAGGAGAAAGGCTGAAAGTTAGTCTCAGAAACCTACAGGGGAAGTTCTACCCTGTCTTATAGGGTCATTATGAATCAGTATCAACTCTATGGCAGTAAATTTGCATTTGGGGGGGCGCGTTCTAAGGAGCTCTGGGTCACATACCCTGATCAATCCAACTGGCAGCTGCATCAGCTGGCTAAGGCTTCAAAAGACTGAGTAGGTAACCCAGGGCTCAGTGCTGTTGGCAGAAACTTGTGGGGGGTCAGAAGGACTTGAGGTGATGGTGTCCTTCTCAGTGGCCTCAGATAATCTTCTCCCCGGTCTGGGCATCAGCATCTTCTTTGCAAAATGGGATGATTGCATTAGAGAACCACTAAACTCCTACATACCTGAGCAACCAGGAAGCAATTGTGAATCCTGGAGAGGAGCAAAGACTATGCTGGTGGCTCTGCAAATCTTGGGAAGCCTGGATCCGATGTGGCTGGAACTGTCCACTGCGAGGCACCAAGAATCCCGAGAGCTGTGGTTCAGGTCTCCCCCTTGCCTGTGTACCATGGAAGATTTAATAAATGTTCTCCTCATGCTACCTTTAGGATCCTTGGTGGCAAAGTGGCAAAATCCCTTCACGTTGGCCTGCTAACTGCAGGGTTGGCAGTTCAAACGCACCTACTGCATTCCTGTAGAAAGGGCAGCTTTCAACTCCCACAAAGAATTGTTGTTTCAGAAATCCACAAGGACAGTTGTATCCTGTAACTATGAGTCAGAACTGGCACAATAGCAGTGCGTGAGTGAGCTTTAAACTACATTTGAGACTGGGGTCTATTTTGAATTCCCCTACCTGTCCATTGGGTGTCATGGGAAGAAAGTAGATAGGAGAAAAAAGGGTAGG